>NW_010359430.1:0-747 GCF_000414095.1 Morus notabilis | reverse complement strand
TTATCCCCTTGATCCGTGTGTGTAATAAAGTAATCATTTCTACTTGTTTTTTGTGAAGGCAATTATTGCCGGAGCAACTGACCCGCAGTCCAAATGGGATGATGACGGCATGAAGCTTCGTTCTGCTGCCAACATTAATGTTTGTTTGTTTGTTCACTGAGGAGAGTGATATTTGTAATATAATTTTTACATGTCACCCATTTATGTGTTTTTATTTCAATAGGTAAATATTATTTGATTGATGTGGGATATTCACAATTAAAAGGATTTTTTGGACCATATAAAGGAAAAAGATACCATTTATCACAATTTCGAGTGGGTCGTCGACCATATAATGCTCTTCTATGCATGTGCCGAGAACATGACAACTGCTAAGGCCATGTGGATTTATCACCATTTTGTGGAGTTCGAAAGTCTCAAAGTCAGTGTTAAGTGACAAGTAATCTAGTTAGTAATATATGCAGTTTGTCTCATTTGCTCTTTTACGTCGTTGACACGGTCTCAAGTCTCATACTCTTTGAGGTGGATCCAGATAGTATCGTTTATAAAGACAATCAATTTGAGGATAATGTAGAAGAAAATCAAAATACTAGTTTTTTATTATCACAAGAAATGGATGAAGTATGAGATCAAATTGTGACAAGTTGATTACTCACTAATGCTCCTTTTAGTTGTAACTATATTGTGAATAAAGAAATGAAAAAAATTAATTATCATAAATTTATTGTTAAAAAACTCAAAATCATA
>NW_010359429.1:0-535 GCF_000414095.1 Morus notabilis | reverse complement strand
AAGTTGTCGTTGGTGCGTAAAATTTGTAGCTGCACGTGAACCGAGACTAATGGATGATTGCCGAATCGTAGATATTTGATTAGAGGATTCAAACCATGATTTAAATTATAGTTTCATATGGCCCATTTAGTTCGTTGATTCGAGTTTTTAATTTGAGTTGAGATGTGATTTTATGTGAGAGATTTTTACTGTAGGAAAAAAGTTAGATGTGATTGTTTGTGAGAGCTTTTTACTATAACAAGACTCGAATTCTAAACTCGAATTAGCGAAATGAACGGGGCCATAGTTTACTATAGTATTTTCTCTCATAAAAAATACACGTAAATCAAAAATGGTTTTAATCACATGATTCTAATCCATGAACCAAACGTCTCCAACTGTGATTTAGACACGGGACTGAATTTAATTGTAACGAATGTTTCGTTTATTTCACCGATTTGAGTTTTCAGTTTTATATTTTTACAGTAAAAAATTCATAAAAAATGTCACATTTAATTTTTTCTACTACAGTGAAAAGCTCTCAGAAAATATCACA
>NW_010359428.1:0-1016 GCF_000414095.1 Morus notabilis | reverse complement strand
CATATTCTGTTGGGGAAATCTTCCCACTCAAAAACAACTTCACTGTGAATAATATTTGTGAATAGTACCGCATTGATGAACAGTACTATATGTAGTGGGTAAATCTGACAGAATAACTATTGATTACTGAAAATAAATAAAATAACACCAGAATTGATAACGGAGCTCGGTAAAATATTGCCTACGTCTACAGACATTATAGACTACTCTATTTACTAAAGAAAAGAAAGATTACAAATTGAACAGAAATTACAAAAGCCTACAAATTGAAAATCTAAAGAATTTCCTACAAATTTACAAAGGGGGGAAGCTCTTAGTGTTTTGGATGCAAAACAAATGAGGGAAAGTTTGTATTTATAACCTCTATCTCCCTCTCTTCTACGCGTGAATCAGCTGTAAACAACTAGATTCACCTCCATAAGTCAGCACCATTTTAGGTGCTCTTTCTCTTCTTCTCTCTTTGAATTTCTCTTTTGGTGCAATCCAATTTTTTTGACAATTAAGCTACTCATATCGACTAACAAATCTCCGCCTCGCCGAAATTGTCAAATGAGTGTCTTTTGAATAGTGCCTTCAAACACTCTTCTCGGCTTCTACTCAAATATACATGATATTGATTAAGTCCAAACAATATTTAAATTTGGCAACTGTCACCACCTTAGTCATCATATCAGCAGGATTTTCTGCTGTCGAAACCTTCTGAAAGAATAACTCACATTCTTCGAGAATTTCCCACACAATATGATAGCGAACGTCAATGTGCTTCGTCCTTACAAAGTAAACTTGATTCTTCAAGTCCCGTTCTTTTTGCTGATTCGAGTTTTGCTATAATAAAAAGCTCTAAAAAACAGTCACATCTAATTTTTTTGTTACAGTAAAAAATTCTCACACAACATTACACATCAACTCGAATTAAAAACTCAAATTAACAAAGTCCTAACCGCTAAGTGAACGTCAAATCTCTCTGGCAATTTTTCACTTTCCCTTCTCCTCTTAGCTCGTTGCTCCTCGCCGCG
>NW_010359427.1:0-1022 GCF_000414095.1 Morus notabilis | reverse complement strand
ATATATATATATAGCATTCCCTCCTTCCAGTAGACGAGAAGACTTGGCAACGAAGAAACTCGTAGCCTGCTATATATTGACTGAAACATCCTATATATTATTTTGCAAATTGAAAGATTTAATTTTGGCTTTGATTTAGTAATTGATTTTGTGGATGTTGGCATTATTTTGAAAATGATTGGCAGTGTTGATTTGTTTAAAGAATATTGAGATTGATTTCCCGCATGTTTCTTTTATGGAAAGATTTGAATTGTTTAAAAAGAATGATTTGACGTATTAGAGACCATAACTTAAATTTTTTTATATACTGTCCTATTAGGCTCTCATTAAATCTGATTGGGTCAATATGGGGTATCCACCCATTCAACCTATGCCCTGTTAAGAATTTGGGCTTTCCATAATTAGATCACTTAATTAACCTAATTAATTAAATAACTTAATATAATTATTGAACAAATATGTGGCCCACAATATAGGAAACCCAAGTTTCCTAACAATCTCTCACTTGGGCTACATATAATTCCTGGAATGTGGAATAAGGATTTAAAGATCCAACAAGTGGTATCAGAGCGGTCATCACATTAAATTATTGAGAAAATTTTCATCTCCAATATCTCCGGTTGAATATCATGTTGATTGATTCATATGATTTATCTTTTCTTTATGGAATTTTAGATATGCTTTATTTTATTTAGAAAAGCATGTATATAGATAATCATATGAATTCTCGGTGATTGATCTCGATCAAATATTTGTTGAATAATTTTTAAAATTATTTATTATTCACAAAATTGATAGTCTGGAAAATTAAGGATTAAGGAAATTTGGTAAAAGAATAAATTAAAAGAAGTTTTTTTTTTTTCTAGAAAATTTTTTTTCTCTTCGTTGTCTTCTCTTTTCGGAGAAGGTTGTGGCTGACGGCAGCCTTAGCCGCCGGGGCTGAGGAATCAAGGGCGCGGCCCAACGGGGTAGCCGCGGCCTGGTGGCCGCGGCTGGATGAAGACCAGCTGCGGCCTGGTGGC
>NW_010359426.1:0-1232 GCF_000414095.1 Morus notabilis | reverse complement strand
AACAACCGAATCCATAACGTGCTAGATGTATCTATTTTAATTATCTGCACAGACTTATGCAGTTCTAGGTATATATACAAGATTAATAGTGATAATAGAATAATTTGTTTTTGTTGTATCTAACTGAAACCTTCTTTCTTGTTTTTCTCAAGGAACTGAAGCTAAATTCAAAAAGCAGTAAAAGCATTTGGTTCTAGGTTACAAGATTTGTGTTTTTGTTGTATCTAACCGAAGCTTTGGCTGTGTTTAGAATTTATCTCATTTTTATTTTTCACGTTTTTCGAGAAAGAAAAAATAAAAACATTTTCAAAACGGCGTTTAGCGTAATGAAGACAAAAAACGAAAATGAAAATGATTTTTTAGTTTAGTGTAAAATGGGAGAGAAATGAAAAATGACTTTTAATCATTTTTCATTTTTTATTTTTATTTTCTCCTATCTCGAACAGAGAGAGACATTAATGAGTTTTTTTATACTGAAAATAATCTCTTAAAAAAACTATCAAATACATTTTTAAAAAAGATTTATGTCTGAGATTAAAAACTTTTTCATTTTCATTTGCATACAAAAAATAAAATTATTTTTAAACGAGTTCTAAACCTTTTGTTTCTTTGTCTTTCTCAAGCAACTGAAGCTAAAATCATATATAAAGCAGTAAAACTATGCAGTTCTAACAATATATACCAATTAAAAGTGCGATAAGAACCGTTTAATGAACGCCAAGAACTCTCCAAACGAAACAAGTAAAAAGCGGCACCAGTATCAGTGTGGTGCCTCCTGATGTTCGATAAAGTTCCAGCTTTATAAAAGTGTGCAACTTGACCTTTCAAAATAAGAGAAATTCATAAACCATTAGAGATGGGTAATAATAAATGGTCGTGTTTAATTATGACATAAATGAGATTTTTTTTTTTTTTTTTTTTTTGTATTGACGCTTGCGCGCTCTGTGTGCACCCTCTCTTAATAGATGAGCAACTCGGAGATTTTTTTCTACCGCACTAATTAGGGATATTGGCAAATCAGATTAAGCGGATTGGGGTCGGTAATCCAATTTGTTTTTGTAGATTAAAAAAAATCTCAATTTATTAACCTCCAATTCAATCTTATCCGTAACGAATTCACGGATTAAATTATACGGATTCTCAAATTAACTTATGTTTTGAACCTCAACTCTTGTAGTTCATCTTTTTTTTCAATATTCTATATATTCTCTGAAAATTATGACAAAATTAAA
>NW_010359425.1:0-780 GCF_000414095.1 Morus notabilis | reverse complement strand
AAAAAAAAAATTAAGAAACAGAAAGTGGGTTGCATTTTAGTCAGCCATTCCTCAGATTGCATAGCGGACAAAGTGCAACAAGGTATATATAATACAACTATGTGCACAAGTGTTTGAGCAAAAAAAATGACGACCACAGAAGAGAGAGAATAGATCAAAGGGAAACCATAATCTCACATTAAAAAATAAAAAAAAATAAAATGATTAGCTTAAAAAATTGATTAGTAAATAAATATAAACACAAGATGAAAAACAATAGCAAAGAAAATTTAACATACCTCCACGTAATTTTTTAAAATAATGATTGAATGGTAGAAAGGTTTTGCTTTGGATTTTTGAAATATAAATAATTTATAATTTGTCAATATGATATTGGAGGGTGTGTAGAGAGAAAAATGACACTCTATCATTAGTTTCTCTTTTGTAATAAAATTAAATTATATAATTAGATTTATTGTCCTTTTTTGTCATTTTATTTAATGATGTTTTTTGTAATTAGAAATTTTTAATTGAAGGGGGTCTGGAGAGTACAAAGGGAGTGCATATATAATCACCTAATTTATTTTTATTTATAATTAATGTGGGGTATGTTAATGTTTTTTATGTAATTTTATTGTAGGATAAAATTGTAATAAATGTAAATTATGAATTGGTAGGGGTAGTGATGAATTTGGTAGGTGCAAATATAATTACTCTTTCTGAAATCAACAAGAATAACTCCAAAAAAAATTACCAAGTTACCAAAATAATTACCAAATTAAACCATCAAATTACCAAAAA
>NW_010359424.1:0-1381 GCF_000414095.1 Morus notabilis | reverse complement strand
TGATGCAACCTAAAAAAAATATACTTGTATATATATATATATGTGTGATGAATCTGATTATAATAGTGTAATTTAAAATATTATTATAATTTTAGATCTAACTTACGAAGTGCAGCCCGAAATAAAAAAAAAAATTTGATGATCACTTACACAAAAAAAAAAAAAAAATGTCTCCATTTTCTGCAAATTTTTTTAGTCAAAAGACAAACAAAAAAACTGACCGATGGAATGACTCTGTATGACAGAATGCAATAAAAAATTGACGATCTGTTAAAAGCAAAAAAAACAAAAAGAAAAGGAATAAAAAGATAGAACGATAAAAAAAATGAATCATATATACATATATATGTGTGAGAGAAAAATATGGAAAGACACTGACACACTTTTTTTTTTTACGTCTGCAATAGACTACCGAAAGGAAAAAAAAAAAAAAAAAAGGAGCAAGTACTTTGGCTGATAGCTCTCAGCTCTCTACGCCAATCAAGATATGATGGCAATTGATGTTCTTCTACATTCACGTACACGTGTATATATCAAAAAGTTACCAGACTTACTTTGCACTTGCAGTGGTGTTGTGATGTTTGCAGTGTAATAGTTCATATATATATATAGAAACGTGGAGAACGAATGAGGATGAGGTTTTCTTTGAAATTAAATTGAGAGCAAAAAAGAAGGATATACGTCATATAATTGAATTAATCAGTTTAAAGATGATAAAATTAAAAATTAAAAAAGGATAAGAAATAGAAGATAAATTTTAAAAAAATTCAAAATATTAAATACCTCAAAATTTAAAGTGCACGTTAAAAAATGAACCTATTGTCTCATAAAATTATATGGTGATTAAATATAATTTTTAAATCTCAAATTCAAATAAAAAAAATCTCAACACTAAATTTAAAAAGGATCCTTTTAATTTCTCATAAGGTCATATACTGAAAAATTATCAAATACAACTTTCAAATCCAAATTCTAAAGTAAAATTTCGAATCAAATTTTAAAACATCTTTGAATTCCTCATATGGTCATATATCGGGGAATTCTCCAAAATTAAAATTCAAATTCAAGAACTACAATTGACTTGAATTCTTATCGGATACGTAGGCAACTTAAAATTTATGTGCAGTTTCAAGATCAAATTTGATCCTAAAAATCCTCATAATAGACAAAATCAAAACAAAACTAAATCAAATTTCAAAGTGCGTCAATTTCTCATAAGGTCATACACTGAGGAATTATCTAAAATTTTCAAATCTAAAATTCGAATTACAAGTGGCTTGATCCCCTAATGGGGCATGAAGGCAACTCGACTAAATTCACCGAGTTCAGCCGCAATTTTAAATCAACCCAAATTTCTCAAATTCACAAAAAAATAGAATTT
>NW_010359423.1:0-871 GCF_000414095.1 Morus notabilis | reverse complement strand
CCTTCATTAATATTTTTTTGTTAGTATAATTATTTGACTAAAAAGGTTATTAATCAAGAGTAAGAAGTAGAAATCTTGATTCATACATTTTTAAAGGGTATTTGTTTACTTTCTCCTAAAAATAAAAAGAAGAAAAAGTTTGACCGATGCAAGAAGCTACACTATTTGGATTGACAAATGCCCTTTTTTGTAAGTTTCAATGTATTCCAATTTGTTTAGATTATGATGCAATATTGGACATTTTGGGGATCGAATTTTCTCGTACAAAACTAGAGACCATAAGATGCTTAACATGAAATCCTTATGCCCAATTATTCAGCACTATGGGTTTGAAGGAGAGGAAAAAAAATAATTATGCAGTTGAATTTTAACTTTCATATTGGTCCCTAAGAATTAATAGAGATTCTTAATACCCTTTTAATTCTAAGCATATCATTAGTTAACCTATAGTCATTACGTCTCTTCCAGGGACTACAATACAGAAATTATTTTCTTACTAGATAGTTGATATGCCCACATATATTTATGTGCTTGCTAGCTCTTAGCATTTCAAACGTGTTTTTCTTTGTATTTTATTTTTTTACAAGTATTTCAATCTTGCTTGTTGTTGGCATTTCAAGCGTGTTAGTTGTTACACATCTAATTTCTCTCCTTAATCTTCTTGCAGGAGAAAACAAAGGACGGTCCCATGTCTTTGGATGAGGCTATAGATGATTCAGAGAACTTAACTGATTTTCTCATGGACTTTGAAGAAGAAGAAGAATAACATTTTCCTTTTCCTCTTGGTTTCAGATTTTTAACAATAAATTTTCTAGGTAACTTAAAAAAAAACGGTAACAATAAGGTAAGTTTCATGTAACATGATGGTAGA
>NW_010359422.1:0-574 GCF_000414095.1 Morus notabilis | reverse complement strand
CTCGGGCGGGCGGCCCCAAAATCTCGGGCGGGTCGGGTTCGGGCTCGGGTAAATCCTCGGGCTTTTCGGGTGATCGCGGGCGGCCCGTCCAAAGTTCCAGCACTAGTAAATATACCCTTAGTAAATTATACCTGATCTCACAGAAACCAATTTATACTTTGGCTCCGTTTGGTAGTGATTTTGAGAAGCCAAAAGCATTTTTTTTTTCAGGTGAAGTTAAAAAATGTGTTTAGTAAACACATGAAAACAAATTCTTAAAGAATCTAAAAGCTATTTTCAAGTTGATATCAGAAGCAGCTCAATTGCTGCTTCTGATTTCCGATTATGCGGGAATCTCTTAAGTTCATTAATGAAATTTTTGTTCTTCCCAAAATAACCCTCAAATCTGAAACTCTCTTCGTGATTTCAAGCTAGTGTACGGTACGCAATGCAAAACCCTAGCTCTTATGTTCATAGCAATATAGCTGGGATTGTGAATCTGTTGGAGGTCTGTAAGTCGGTGAATCCGCAGCCGGCGATCGTCTGGGCGTCGTCGAGTTCGGTTTACGGGTTGAATTCGAAGGTACCGTTCTCG
>NW_010359421.1:355-526 GCF_000414095.1 Morus notabilis | reverse complement strand
AGATTCTTAAAATTAAGATTCTCAAACTATACTTGTACTGAAAATTATTTCATCTTAAAGTACAACGAGAATTTATCGATCGAATTTACTTGATCGAAAATATGAACTTAACATGAAATCTGCTACAGAATTTAGGAATACATATATTAATTCCATAAATCCTTCAGTCAC
>NW_010359421.1:0-232 GCF_000414095.1 Morus notabilis | reverse complement strand
CAGGGTAGCGTTTCCTCATATTCTATTCGCGTTCTCAAGTAGCTTCCTCGATATTATGATTTCACTACAAGACTTTAACCTGAGGAATTTCTTTATTCCTTAAGGTTTTCTCCTCGCGAGTTAGGATCTAGATTGCGTGCACTTTGACAGGTTCCTGGTGCAATACATGTGATGGATCGGTCACATATTTCTTCAATCTCAACACGTGGAAGACGTTGTGTACCGTAGCTAA
>NW_010359420.1:0-1415 GCF_000414095.1 Morus notabilis | reverse complement strand
TTTTTAATTCGAGTTGAGATGTGATTTTATGTGAGAGTTTTTTACTGCAACAAAAAATTAAATGTGACTGTTTTTAAAAACTTTTTACTGTAACAAAATTTAAATCGATAAAATGAACGGAGTCTATTATTTTTTTTATTTTTTGTTAGTATGGTATACTTGTTGGGATCTCCTTATCAGATTTGGTTATCCAACCTCTTGATCTGGTGCCAACTACGAAGATCTGTACTTGTCTTACTTTGCCTCCAACATTTAGTTTTAGACATCTAAGGACTCTGACATTTTTGAAATATACAATTTTAGGCCCGTTTATTTCGCTAATTCGAGTTTAGAATTTGAGTTTTATTACAGTAAAAAGTTCTCACAAAAAATCACATTTAATTTTTTTGCTACAGTAAAAAGCTCTCACATAAAATTACATCTCAACTCAAATTAAAAACTCGAATCAGCGAACTAAACGGGTCTTTAATTTATCCACTATTATACTTTCTTTTTTTGAACAAAATGTAACAGTAAGATGGCTTGTAAGGATTTTAAAAGTGATAGATACATTCTAAAAGAAAAAAGAAAAAACAAATCTGTAATGGGTAGCAAAATTAGATTTTTCAAAACTGAAATAAGATAATACGTAATTTGAGGAAAATTTGTGAAAAGTTTAAAATGACAGAAATTAAAGTAAGATTGAAAGTAAATTTCAATGAATATTTGTGAAATAAAACCCAAATAAAAAATAAAAATATATGGCTGTGTTTAGAATTGATTCTATTTTTATTTTTTACGTTTTTTGAGAAAAAAAATGAAAACGTTTTTAAAATGGTGTTTGGCGCAATAAAGATAAAAAAATATAAATAAAAACGATTTTTTAGTTTAGTGTAAAATGATAGAAAAATAAAATATGACTTTTAGTCATTTTTCATTTTTTGTTTTCGTTTTTTCCTCTCTCGAGCAGAGAGAGAAAAAGAGAGATATTAATGAGTTTTTTATACTGAAAATAATCTCTTGATAAAACTACCAAACACATTTTCAAAAATAATTTCTGTCTAAGATTAAAAACATTTTCATTTTCATTTTCATACAAAAAATAAAATCATTTTGAAACGAGTTCCAAATGCGCATATATCTTATTTACATCTTTCTCCCTAAAGTCTACATCATCAATTTTGGATAAAAATTTCGTGCTGGAACTTTGGACGGGCCGCCCGCGACTGCCTGAAAATACTAAGTTTTTACCCTAGCCCGACCCGCTCGAAAAATTTGGGCCGCCTACCCGAGCCCAAAAATGCCCTTGAACTGGCCGCGGGCTTATATTTGGCTGCCCGAACCCGGCCGGGCTACCCGAGCCCGCCCGAATAGCCCGAATTTTTTAAAATATTTTTAAATTTTTATAATTATTAAGTTAGTTTGTGTTAAAATTA
>NW_010359419.1:0-1152 GCF_000414095.1 Morus notabilis | reverse complement strand
TTGACTTGATACACTAGTCCAAATCAGCTTGTTTCTGTTCAGAATTTCGTATTCATATGATGCAGCTCATTCCCATATGATTTTGCGTTTGCCAAGCTTCGGAACCTGTAGTGACTTACTTTATCATGAGGGAATGCTTTTTAAAGGCCCTTGTTAACGAGGAAAGCTTTTGCAATGCTATTGGATCAGTCTCATTTCTGTCAGATTTGCATTTCTAATTGTTTTCTTTATCTTCAAGAGGATGAGGATGGGGCTCTTTTTTTTTTTTGTTGATCTTTCACTTTGCTATGAGATTGACCTCAGGTGGAGGTAAAATATATTATTTGAATCAGTAAATTTAATGGTTAGTTGCACAATTTGTAATCTCGGACTTTGGATTTTTGGTGAATAATGTGAGACTTCGATATTGGTATGTTCTTAAACCCTATTCTTTGAATAATTTGGAGCATTGTCAACTTGAGTTGTGCAGAATACACCCAACAGTGGTTGGAGGACAAGAAAATCCCCGAAATCCCAACCTAGAACCACCCGATAGTGGAGGTGGATGGAGGCGGGGAATTGATTTGGGTCGATTTTGTGATTTTTTGGATGGAGTATAATGTTAAAGCATCTCCGATGCAATATTATAATTAATGTGTCAATTATAAATTTAGTATTTGAGTGCAAAAAATACTTTTTAATACAATGTTATTTGTTGTATCAAATTTTTCATATGTTATACTTTGTGGTAAATTTTTCACTAAGTATATAGCATATGGAAAATTTGGCATTTGATTTCTATTAGCTGAAATGTTTACTTTTTAACTTTTACATTTTTTAATTATTTTAAACATAAAATTTTACTTTTACAACTTTCAAAACTTAATAATTATGGGAAATAGTAGAATGAGACGTTTGTTTCTTATATTCGTCTCTGATTTTGAATTATGATTTATGGTTCTCTACAGTATTTTCTCTCACAAAAAAATACACGTAAAACGAGAATAATTCTGAATACATAAACTAAACGTCCTAACATCTCAAATAGCATTATGCATTGGATCAAAAATGAAAATAACATATTATATCACACTTTTTAATGACAAATATACAATTAACATTAGCATTTGTATCGGAGATGTTCTTATTGCTTACTCTATAATTCATATAACA
>NW_010359418.1:0-3286 GCF_000414095.1 Morus notabilis | reverse complement strand
ATTTTCATATTTGGTACACTTATTGGTCTTTTTTAAAGACCAAAAAAGTAAAATCCATGAGTTTTACATTACTATATTTTGGGGTAATCCTAAACCCATGTAAGGAGGTGTTATTCACTTTCTTAGAAAAGTGAATATAACGATAAAAAATTTTACAACCCTAACCTCTCACTCATCTCTTCCAAGTCCCCATCTCACCTTGCTGTGGCCGCCCCTCCATCACCACGCCGCTGCCGAAGGTCTTCCATCAACGTGCCGTCGTCGCCAGACTTCCCTGTGCCGCCGCCACCACCATTTTCAAAGCATGAGTTTTGTCTTCCTTTTTCGTAGATTATTCTCTGAAAAATGTTTCGGGGTATTTTAAAATTCTTCTCGATGAATAATCTATTGATTTTCCATTGATTTCTTGATAATTTGTTTGAAATATGGTATTAAAATTACGATCAATGCGTTTCTTTTTTTTTTTTCTTTTCTTTTTTCAATAGTTGAATCCTTCGTTTCCTTTTTGTCTGTATGTATGCATTCCGCTAGTTGCAACTCTTTCTTTGTTTTTTTTTTTTTTTTGGCTGAATCCTTTGTTTATTTTGAATTGCTTGACTCTTTCATTTTTGTCTGTAACTTTGTTCTGCTCGTTGTTACCTTTCTTTTTCTTTTTTGTTGAATCCGTTGCTTTGCGGTTGGTAGATGGGCAGAAAAAAAAAAGAAGAGAAAAAAAATGTCGCTATATTGGTTCAATATACAGAGAAGCCTCTTTATTGACTGTTTGGTTATATTTTTTAAATGTTATGAGGATAGTTATTTTTTAAAAAAAAATATGAATATTGATATTTTATTAATATTGAAATAAGTAATAGTATTTTTTTTAAAATAATATCGTAGTTTATTTTTTGGTCTACTATTCAGTATTCTCATATACAACCAAACCCAATAATATATTATTCCTAAGATTTTGAGAGAGGATTCTTGTATGCAGCCAAACATGATAATGTAGATTTCCTGAGACTTATATTACCTCCTATCACTTGTCCAGGAATATGATTCTTACTGATTGCTGCGTACCAAACGCTCCTATAGGTGTTTGTGGAGATATATACTGACTAAAATAGACATACTTTAGTATACATATTTATAGTTAGTTTTATTTCTATTTTTAAAGTCAATACTCATAACATTTTTACCCCACAATATTAAAAAACATTTATTTTAATTTTTATTATTTAAAATGTTTCTAAAAGCTGAATTACTTTTATTCAAGGAGAAAAATTATTTATCTATTAAATTTCTTATGGCTTGTTTCGCTCACGCGTTTAAGTCAGTAATTTTGATTCTGAATTCAAATTTTGTGAGATAACCTATTGACAAGAACTTTTTTGATTCAAATTTTTTGTGAAGAAAAAGTGTTTTAGCAAAATCATAATTAGATTTTAAACGCGTGAAATAAACGGGTCCTTATTTATTGTTCATATTTTAAAGCATTTTGGTAATTATTGAAAATATTCAAGTAAAATTTAGCACAACATACTTATTAAAGATTTTCAATTTTTAAATAACTATTTAAAAACTTTTTTTTATTATTTGATACAAGAAAAATAAAATGGGTAGTTGAGTATTAAGTTTTATTATTAAGTATTTTATTAAATTTAGATAATGACAGCAGAATCGACTATTCAAAAGCAACCTTTGATATGATTCTCATTGTTTTAGTAAATTTAGATAATGACAGTAGAAGTGACTGTTCAAAAGTAATCTCTGATCTGATTCTCAAAATTTGATGTCCCAAACATGCCTTCTTGTTATTGGATCCATACCAAAAAATCTTAATAAAAAATGTTCCCACTAATAGATTCTCTCATAAAATTTGAATTTAAAATCAGAATCGTTAACTAAAACCCGTGAACCAGTCAGGACACCCTACCGCCTCTGCCAAAACCAACGAAGTTCATTTTTATCAGCTCAACACTCGGTTTAATGATCCAAAAACCGAAAGTGTTCAGACGTTGGAGTCGACCAACAAAAAACTAGAGATTAGCAAACGATTTCACAATTATAAGTCAATCCTTTGAATTTGCGATTATTAAATGAAAAGCTCAACTAGCTACATATTAAAACTTTGGTTTAAATATGCAGTTTGGTTTACAAATTTCTTCTCTCTTTGTTAACCTCTATGAATTTGCTAGTTAAGAGGTCAATAATAATTTCTGTACATGTGATTTTGATCAAGAACAATAATCTTGATAACAAATAGACTTCTACCATAATCCATCTACGATTCTCTTCAGATTCGGTTCTAACTCTGCCCGCCTCGCAATGTTCAAGAAAACTTCTTCAAGAGTTGTCTGGCCAAGTTGAATGTCTGCTATACCGAGTTCGCTTTCTTTGTCTTGGAGCTCCGCAAAGAAATTCTGTTCAAAATTATATCAAAATTGTGAGAAAAATATTTTAAAGCCAAATTTGGAAATATATATAAGGGGAAAAGGATAATAAGACTGCAGGCACCCTCTTTGCTTTGATTTTTTTTTTGCCACTTAATCCAACGGCCGTATTTTATTGTAGAGTTTTTTTTTTCTTCTTTTTTAAATACATATATATTCAACGGACATAAATAAATGATGAAATTTTTGTTCATAATGTCAAAAAAGAAGATAGAAAAAGAGATAGGCCTAGAGATATATGATTTTACGATAACTGTTTTGCAGCAACAGAATGATTCAATTGATTTTGTGATGGTATTTTTGAACTGATTTTTGTTTCGGTAACCCCTCTTTTATTATTATTATTTTTTCCTTTCATAAATAATATCTTCCTCTTTCCCCGCAGTTGCTCAGTTAAGATTGTTTAGAATCTTCCCGGAAATGCAGTTAAGATTCACCATTAGATAGTTCAATTTTTTTTTAATTCATTTGAAAATTCGATATTATTTGCCAAAAAAAAAAGAAACGAAAAAAAATCGTTATTGGCATCTATCTGCAATGCTGTTAAGATTCACCAATATTTATTTCGAGATTCATAATGGGTTTAATTTCAAATTTGGTCCTCGAAAAATAGGGGTTGTCTCATTCTGTCTCTGAAAGTTAAAATGACACAAAACTGCACCCCAAACATTTTATATGTTAACAACTCCAAGCACACTAGCCATTTAGCAACTCCAACCACACTAACTATTTCATGTTTTTAGCCAAAATGACTAATCATTTAGTTTTTTTTAAAGCTTTTCTTCACTCCAACTTTTAGATGATTCACTCCAACCGTATTCCCTATTTTGGTTAAATATAGATTGTTTTAATAT
>NW_010359417.1:0-2499 GCF_000414095.1 Morus notabilis | reverse complement strand
TGCCGAGCTGATGGGCTTGGAGCTCGACCTCTTGGAAGAACGGCGCACGGACGCGGAGCTAAGGCTCGCCGCTTACCGGGCAAGAACTGGCAGGTATTATAACAAGAAGGTCAGGCAAAAGCGCTTCGGAGTCGGAGACCTAGTCTTAAGGGTAGTAACCCCCAACACCAAACCCAAGAACTCCGGAACCTTGGGCCCAACCTGGGAAGGACCCTACAGAATAAGGAAAATTGTGGCTAATGGGTCGTATCGGCTGGCAGAGCTTGATGGTCAAGGCATCAAGCATACTTGGAATGCAGACTAGTTGAAGGTCTACTACCAGTAATCTCGAGAATGTCGACCTAACAGAACAGACTTAATGTCTTGTCACTTTTATTCTGTATCATTTCTTCTTTCTGGTAGGTTGAAAAGCCACTTGTAAATTCTACATGAATAAAAAGCAACGTGCATTTCACGTTTAGCTAACAAATCCTGCCTTATGACCGTCTACTGTTCCTATCGATACGTTGACCAGATTAATTCATCGATACGTCGACTAAAATCGTCGATACGTCAACGACGAGGGGACAATAAGGCCCCTACGAACTTACAAGGGCGGTGGGGCTCCGGCTCAAGCATACCTAACCAATGAGCAGAGTTCCTACACTTACTATTCTACCATCTACGTCGATGCTTCTACAATGGTCCGCCAAAGTCGAGTTCTGAAACTCAGCTTGGGCGAGGGGGTACTAAGGCCCAACATAAGGCCCCTCAAAAAAAAAAAAAAAAAAAAAAAAAAAAACTCAACTCACGAAAGGTAGTCGAGCCTACACTTAGCGAAAAATTCTCCACACAACAGAATGAACGAAGTAAGCATGAATATATAAAAAGAAAACACAACAAAAATACTTGTCTCGACCTTATGGTCGTTATAAACCACCAAATAAATATTGTCTGGGCCTCATGGCCCCATTGTAAAAAAAAAAAAAGAGAACGAAGAGAATAAGAATAACAGCAAGAAGAGAAGAAACCAAAGTCTCTTTACTGCGCGCCCCCATCCCCGCCGACGTGCTCCTCACCCCCTACCTCCGGCTCGCCGCCCTCTCCCGGTGCCCACTCCAAGTCCTCGACCGCTTGCCCAGCCTCAACCTATGTCTGCTCGACATCCCCAGCTGGTTAGTCCAGTTCGACAACCTCTACCTCCTCGCTGTCAGACTCGTCGAGGAAAGCAAGGTCGACATCCGGATGCTTCTTTCGGAAGCGGTCGAGGATTTGCTCCCCAGCGGACTTCATGAGGGACAGTTGAAGTTCCTCAAACTCAGCGGAGTCCTGATAGGCGTTAAGCCTCTGGTTTATGAGCTCCTCGAAGGCCTCAGAGGATTTGAACTGCTCCACATGTCCCTCAACTATCTCCTGGAGCTCCCTGGACACCTTGAACGACTCCAACCTGGCGTCGACCAAGCGACCGAACTCCTCGGAAGCCGTGAAGTCCCAGACCGCCTTCAAAGCCACTTCTGTCTGCTGCTGCTGGAACTCGGCGAACGAGAGGTATTCCTCGACGGCCTTAGATCTCCCCTGCCGTTCACCCTCCTAGAAGCTGGCGGCCTTCTCGGTGGTGAGGCTCTCCCCAAGAGACACCACCTTGGCCTTCTCGACCTCTAGGTCCAGGGAAAACTCCTCCTGGGCGGCACGAAGGGTCTTGAACTCTTGCTCGGCGTCTTTCGATGCCGCCTCCTTCTGAATCAGGTCTTCCAGCTCCACATAGTTTTAGAGGGCGAGCTCAAGGGCCTGCATATCAAGAGAAAGGATGGGACAAGGTCAGAGCGTAGAGACAACCCCAAAAGAGGAAAGCCAAAGTCAAGGAGCAGGAGAGGGGCATACCAAGAGTTGGCGCGTCACAGTCAGACGCTGGCGTTCCAGAATGCTCTTCCTAGCGAAGGAGTTCCAGGAATCTTCATGGAAGAGCATGTAAATGGCCTGGATAGGAAGGTTGAAGCGGGGAGGAAGGCACACAGCATTGTGGAGATGCATCGGCACAACGTCTGTGACAACAAACTTGGGGTCATCCACTTTTGACCCTGGCATCACCAGCGGCTCAGGTGCAGGAGGGACCTCCTCGACGCCTTTCCCCTTTTCAAGGCATCGAGCCTGTTGTCATGGTGACTCCTCGACCTCCGCCGGGGCCCGGGAGTCCTCGACCCGCGGCCCCGTGGCGGATGGGTCGACCACGAACATCCCCCGAGGGAGGGGATCAGCGACACGAGGAGAGGGAGCAACCTAAACAGGCGGTTGCCTCGGCGGTTCTGAAGCCTCATCCCTATTCTCTCTCTTCCTCGGCCTCGCAGGGACAACGTACCTCATTTCTGACGGCACAGCTGCAGAAAGAATAAGGGGTCAGTGCGAGAACTTCTCAACCGTAAGCCTCGGCCTCAGGTAATAACAAGAAAGAAAAGCCGTGACATACAACTCAAGAGATCCGCGGGAGGGCCAACGGGACGTCGAGGAGTGTCGAGGAGCACG
>NW_010359416.1:0-633 GCF_000414095.1 Morus notabilis | reverse complement strand
TCTTCCCTCGACGTCTACGTTGAGCGAGCGGTGGCCTCTTCTGGCCGTCGATCCTTCCGTGGCGTAGGGAATTTATACAAGTTATAGAGTTGACGGCATAACTGGTCAACGCTCTAAGGCGGGCTTTCTTCGCAGCGTAAAGAGGAAGTGAGCTTCAAGCGTCGAGCGTTGTCGTTTTGTGAGGAAAAGTAAGGACACATGTAACGCTGTCGTTATCTCACGTGTCACCTGGATTTTTCCACACAACACTCGGGAACACGCAAAGTTGCTTTGGAGGGCTTGCATGCTTTCTCCGTACGTAACCAAACGATCGTCCCGCGTTGGAGACCATTGTGTGTTTGGAGGGAACTTCCGACTCCCGAATACGTAGCAATAGAAAAGTATAGTGAAAGTAGAGGAATTGAGATTTTGTACCTCATATTTGATAGAGTCATCTCTCGAAGAATTGTTATTTTGCTTGGAATGGTTGTTAGCTTCATGTTATATGGGCTTGTTGATTTCACTGTAGCCTTCTTGTTTGGAGATTTTGTCGTAGAATAAGAGCATTTCTCTGTCGAGCCGAAATGCTTGTTATGAAGTCATCTTTGGAGCAGCTCAGTGTGCTCCGAAGATGTTTTGTAATGAAGTTGCCTT
>NW_010359415.1:0-520 GCF_000414095.1 Morus notabilis | reverse complement strand
TCAACATACGTATTTCGGCTCTCACCTCCGGTTTCAATCCGTTCACAAATGCACTCTCTAGCACCTGCTCCGGTATCTCCGTCAACGGCGCGGCAAGTATCTCAAATTGCCGGCGATACTCTCTAACGGTCGTATCCTGGCGCAGTGACAGGAACTTCTCACAGAGAGTCCCTTCCTGTGTCAACCGGAACCGCTCCAACACCAGTTCTGTCCAGTCGCGAATCGCACGCCTCCGATCCTCCCACTGGAACCAAGCCAAGGCCTCTCCCTCCATACTCACTACCGCAACATCTAATTTCTCAAGCTCTGTCAGCCTATTCATGGAAAAATAGCGTTCTGCCCTAAAAATCCAGCCGTCCGGATTCTCACCATCGAAAAGAGGCATTTCTACCCTCCGAGATCGAAATTCCGTACGTACTCCTCCTTCGTGCCAATTGGCCGGTTGTTCCCCCAAATCCGCCGTCGGTCCCAACTGTTCCGCCGGAATTCCATCTTCCGTCTCCGGCAATTCCCGATCCAC
>NW_010359414.1:0-405 GCF_000414095.1 Morus notabilis | reverse complement strand
AATTAAACTATATATAATAAATTAATATGCTAAATAATTAAAAATTAGTGATTAGTAATTAGTAATTAATTATAAGTAATTACTATTTTAGTGATGTACTCTTATTTATTAGATTATAAGTAATTAATTAGTGTATTAAGAAAAATAATTAGTATATAATTTATTAATATTATGTTTACTACTTAAATTATTAACTTTTAATTACATACTTAAATAATTAGTTAATTAATTACTAATGTTTATTTAATAATCTATTATTTGATATATCACATGATCAATTTTTGGTAATTATTCTTTTTATAATGATTAATTATTAATTATCAATTATTAATGATTAATATATTACATATTGATAATAATAATTTAATATTAATTATTAATTGAGTAATTACTATTTATTTTTTA
>NW_010359413.1:0-515 GCF_000414095.1 Morus notabilis | reverse complement strand
AGCCCTTTTGGGGATATGGGCTGGCTGGAAAACCCAGCCCATATCATATTGCCTCTACCTTATTGATTGAGGCAGAGGAGGCCCATTTGGGCCTGGGCCTTGCACCAGCTAGGACAATCCTAGCTGGTGCCCGTGACTGCCCCTCACATGGCTGCTGGTGGCCGAAGTTCGGCCATGGCTGCCGGCCTGTTGTTGCCCGCGACTGTTACCGGCGATCATTACGGTACGGCTGCCGGTCAACTCCCTTTAGTTTTTTAACAATTTTGGAACTTTTCCAAAAAAATATTGTTGGAACTCTTCTATAAATTCACACATAATGATCTGTCTACCATTCAAGAAAAATAAAATTACATATTGATTCTTATTTTACAATTGATCTAATCAAAATAAAATAGCAAAAAGTAATTCCATGGAACCAGAAAATTTTTTGAACAATCAATTCACATAATACATAATGATCACACAAGTTTCATACATCATATGCAATAGTGTCTACCCATTAAACATACATGAAT
>NW_010359412.1:0-1508 GCF_000414095.1 Morus notabilis | reverse complement strand
GACCGTTGGATCAACAAGCAGGTGTGGATTAACTAATAATCTGGGGGTGTTCGAATAAGTACAGGGAGCTATGAGGACAAGAGGTAATTCAGTTGAATCCAGATTCTGTGTCTAATTTTTATTGATTCAATTAGTGTCTAATCAATTAATTCACATTACATTATTCTATAATAAATATAAAAAAATTTAATTAAATATTAATTTAAATTTTGATATGATTATTTCACACCAATTGAGACATTAAATTAGACAAAAATTTGAATCCACTACAATTGTTTCAACCAATTTAATCAAATATTCTTCCAATAAGAAACGTACACGTGTCTACGCTAATAACAAATTAACAACTTCATAGTAACCAACTTCTTTAATACTTATTAATCACTGATAAATTAAAAGCAAATATATAAGCTTTCAAACAATTATGCGAAATTTCGCTCTCCCGTTCTCTCCCTAGACCCAGGATTCTCTGACTGTAGACTCAGTTTTCTCGCGATCCAAACATTATTTCTCCCGGAGAAAATGGCAGACGAACCAGACTTTAGGCCACTTGTGAACGTGAAGTTGCCGAGTATGGAAGACTCAAGGATGGCCTCACGTACTAATGTCTGTTGCAATTCACTGAATTCGAAGAGAGTTGTACTCGCTCTCGCTGTTAAAGACGGGTAATATTTCGGGATTATTTTAAATTTGAGTTATAATTTTATTTAAATTTATGTTTTTTTTATAAAATTTGAGTTTAAATTCAGGTTTAAATTTGAGTTTGCGGCTAAACTCAAATTTAAGTTTTTTTTTCAATTTAAGTTGATAACCTCGAGCTTAAGTTAATGAACATTATTTTTTTATTATCAGATGATTTTTTTTATGCATTTCCAATGAAAAGATAAATAAAACCCCACTCATATACCCTATTAAAATTTTTCATCACCATTGAGTTTTTATTAAAATACTGTCTAAATATAAATTTAAGTTTTGACCCACCCAAATACAAACTCAAAAAGATTTTCAATTCAAATCAGAACTCAAATGTGCACATCTAAACACAAACTCAAATTACAACTTAAACTTAAGTTATAACTCAAACTCAATTCAAAATCATTACTCAAGTTACCCTAACTAAAAAATGTAAAATAACAACCTTCATCTTTTTATGTGAATTAATTTTTTATTTTTTTTTCTTTATTTGATTTCTTTGTCTTCCAATAATTTGTTGGGAAAATAACTTGGAAATCCTGTTTTAGAGGAACTATTTTGAGGTTTAATTTTGAGTAAGACCCACTTCGTGTTAGTAATAATTCACTTTAGATTTGTGTTTTTCGCCAAAAAGAGATTGAAATAATGCATTTATATGCTCAACATGGTGAATGATTGAATGAAAAATTAACTTTCAAAATGCTCTTGTGAAAAGTGTAAAAACTAAAGAAAAAACTTCTAAGAAGTCGAGAAGTCTCTTGTCTCACATCGGAAAGAGAGGAAGCCAAAGTCCCATCTAAGTCCTAGAAAAGGGA
>NW_010359411.1:0-829 GCF_000414095.1 Morus notabilis | reverse complement strand
TCTTTGAGGATATCACTAAAGTGGGTTTTCTTCTACAAATCTGTCGCTGTAAAAATTTGTACAAAACAAATCTGTCATTTACAAATCTATCAGAAATAAAAATTTACTGAACTAGAGAATCGATCAATGGACGATTAAGGGAGAAAGAAGCCCAAACTGAAATTGGTATCTTCGAGAAAAACCTAAATGAATCGATCTGCACAGAGAAGAACAGGTGAAGAGAACATCAAAAGTTTACAAACCTAAACTTTAAACGAGGGGATGGAGTGATGCGCAATGAGATGGAATGATTATTGGACCGGTAGGCTCTTTTCTTAGCCGGGAAGTGGATTTTCTTCGAATGACTGAGGAAACAACAAAAATCTGCCTTTTCTCATCAACAAAAATCAGTATTTTCTCATCAAAATTTCCTAACCGGCAACCCAAATCTCCTCCAACCACAAAAATTGTCTCTCTTTAATGAGGTCAGTCCGGCCGGTTAGGAAAACTACCATCCTTCGAATTCAAGAGCACTACACCTTTGAGAGCGAAAATGCAGAGAGAGAGAGATGATTTCTCTCTGGGTAAACCTAGAGAACAGAGGTAAACCTAGAGAACAGAGAGAGAAAGAGAGAGAGAGATTCGAACCTCCTTGGGGGAATCGATTGATGCGCAGACAGAGAGAGGATTTCTTCTCGTGAGATTCTTCCCGGCCGTGAGGATTTCTTCCCGTGAGATGGACTGGAAAATTAGGGCATTTAGGGGAAAGTTGGAAATTTGAGGGAACCTAACACTACCGGCTCAATTTCAGAATCTAGCAGAGCAAATCCTGAGGAAACTTAGGGAAACT
>NW_010359410.1:509-857 GCF_000414095.1 Morus notabilis | reverse complement strand
GGACGAACTCGGAGGGGCGGTTTTCTTTTCCAAACTGGACTTGAAATCTAGCTACCATCAAATCAGGGTACGTGAGGAGGATACACCGAAAACAGTATTCCGTACTCACGCCGGCCATTACGAATTCTTGGTTATGCCTTTTGGCTTAACAAATGCCCCGGCAACCTTTCAATCTTTAATGAACGAAGTTTTCCGTTTGCATTTACGACAGTTTGTTTTGGTCTTTTTCGATGACATTCTGGTTTATAGTAAGGATTGGGCTACACATTTACAGCACTTGAGATGTGTTTTTGACTTGCTTAAGCAACACCAATTGGTGGCCAACAAGAAAAAGTGTGTTTTTTTGGA
>NW_010359410.1:0-257 GCF_000414095.1 Morus notabilis | reverse complement strand
AACAGCGGATGGTATCTGTTTCGGTGCTCGCTTTACCGGACTTCACCAAAACTTTTATCATTGAGACCGATGCGTCTGGACGCGGTTTGGGAGTGGTTTTGATGCAAGACAATCGGCCTATTGCAAATTCGGCTTCATTATTGAGATTGGAATTCATGGGTGTGGCTACAACAATAAGATTAATTAATTATTATATACATTCTTATAGTTAACTAACAAGTATATATACAGACACACACATTTTCTATATATATTAT
>NW_010359409.1:0-493 GCF_000414095.1 Morus notabilis | reverse complement strand
GATATAGCGAGATGGAGCGCCTTGCCCTCGCCCTAATGGTAGCTTCAAGAAAGCTTCGGCACTATTTCCAGGCTCACACAATACGGGTTCTCACAAACCACCCGCTGAGGCAGGCTCTGTAAAAGTCCGAAACTTCAGGTCGACTCCTCAAATGGTCGGTAGAGTTAATCCAGTTCGACATAAAGTACGTGCCGAGAACTGCGATCAAGGGCCAAGCGCTCGCCGATTTCTTAGCTGAGTTCTCCCATAGGCCAACTCCCGCCGTACCTGGAGAAGTCGACGTTATAGAATGGAAACTCTACGTGGATGGGGCGTCGAGTGAAAACGGGTCAGGAGCCGGCATCCTGTTAATTAGCCCCGAAGGCCACAAAATTACCTCGGCGGTCCGATTTAAATTCAAAGCACGAAACAACGAGGCGGAATATGAAGCACTAATTGCCGGACTGCGGTTAGCCAGCCACCTAAAGGTTGAAAGACTCAGCGTCTTCAGCGA
>NW_010359408.1:0-578 GCF_000414095.1 Morus notabilis | reverse complement strand
CATTTATTCGAGTTTAGAATTTAAATTTTATTATAATAAAATTTTTTTAGAAACAGTCATATCTAACTTTTTTTATTATAATAAAAAAATCTCATATTAAATCACATATAAAAACTCAAATTAACAAATTAAACAATCTAATAGTTTCAAGATATAAAAGTAAAGGTTGAGTTCTAGATTCTGTGATGAAAATGTGTACACCTTTAGAAAATATAACATATTTTGACCATTCAATTGCTTTGTACATAGTTACAAGCAAAAAGTTGTTTTGTACATAGTTTTAGTATTTACTAGACAAACTTATATAATAGATTTATTGGAAAATCTAGGGACGCCATCAAAGTTATTCAAAGTAATTAACCATGACGAAAGTTGTGTACGTGTCTTCAAACTTCAATCAGGCTTAGGAACTACCATTGAGATTACACCTGGTGAATTACAAAGTAATTACCTATTTTGGCGTTATTCATCTTCCTTATTCTGATTGGGCGAACTTCTCTCATTCACAATGACAGGAAATGAAAAGTATAGTCCAAAATATACTGCCTTGACAAAACCAACTAGAAGCAAATCAAAAC
>NW_010359407.1:0-1144 GCF_000414095.1 Morus notabilis | reverse complement strand
TTTCACCGATTTGAGTTTTTAGTTTTAAGTTTTTACAGTTAAAAGCTCTCAAAAAATGTCACATCTCAACTTAAATTGAAAACTCAAATCTGCAAAACGAACAATACCTAAATTCTTTATTGATGACTGATAAGCTAGCACTACTTTACATGCTAACACGGGAATAATCCTTTTTTTTTTTTTTGAAGGGATGAAGAATAGTTTTTCGGTCTTGCTTTGAATTTCAAAGAAAAATGATTTAACCTTTGTAATTGCAAGTGTTTCGGCTGCCACCTTTTTTAAAATTTTTATTTTTCTTCCCATTTTTCTGGTGAATTTGAACATGAACTAATTTTCATAAAGTAGTGAATCAAAAGATTTCACTACATTCATGACACTTTTTCTTCACGTGCTTTCTATGATTCTTATGCTTGTGGAATCAAGTGTATCAAAACTAATAAGAAAAAAAAAGATAAACTTCAAAATCATGAGAATCCGTTCATTTCACCGATTCGAGTTTAGAATTCGAGTTTTGTTACAGTAAAAAGCTCTCAGAAACAATCACATCTAACTTTTTTGCTACAGTCAAAAATTCTCACATAAAATCACATCTTAACTCGAATTACAAACTCGAATCAGCGAAGTGAACGGATAAGTGTCTTTTATCCTTTATTAGTGACTGTTTTGGAGGGTAATGGATGGATTTAATTAAGTAGCATTATCTTAATTAAAAACAAAGTTGGTAAGCACAAAAAGAAAGTTGGTCAATTGTCAAAATCATTCAGAGCAAAAAAAATAAAAATAAAAAATAAAAAAGTCAAAGTCTTTCTCTTCTATGTTTGTGCGTGTGCTTTTGTAATCAAGGTCTTATGTGTCATTTACTTCACTTCAAGAAAATTATTATATTTGGCAAGTGGGTTACCAATATATACCTGAATACAAAAAAGCAAAGATCTCGTTTATTTCACAAATTATAGTTTAGAATTCAATTTTTGTTACAGTAAAAAATTTTTAAAAATAATCACATTTAATTTTTTTTATTATAATAAAAAACTCTCACATAAACTTACATTTTAACTCAAATTAAAAACTCAAATTAAGAAACTAAACGGACCCAAAATCTTCTCATTCAAGAACTAGTAATAGAAAATGGAATATTGCTAAG
>NW_010359406.1:0-999 GCF_000414095.1 Morus notabilis | reverse complement strand
TTCCATGACATGACATAGACGTTTCGTGACATAATTGTACTTTGTAATTTGTATACCCAATTAATTAATTTCCATAATTTGTTGTTATTTGAATTGTAGAAGCAGATTGAATTATATTATGTTTCTCTCGTTGCAAATTAAACTTGACGTGAGAGTGTGTGACCCATCCGGCCAGGGTTATAAATTTGTTGATTGTGGGGCCTATCTTCTTTATTAATGTTTCTATTACTTTCTCCTGCTTGTGCGCATTTGAAGAAAAACTGTTGAACTTACTTTTAAAAGTGCATCATGGGTGTAGATTTTAATCTCTTACTCTTAATTAATATCTTTTTGATTAATGTATTTATTTAATTAAAAATTATATTAATTAAAAGTAAGGGGTAAAAATTTAGGCCTATGCACTTTAAAAGGTACTCGTCTTCTTTTTCTTTCGAATAATTATTGGAGCTTTTCAAAACCTAAAAAAGTGAAGCCTGTGAGAATATTTCGAGGTAACATGAAATTCATCCAAATGATGTTATTTATTTTCCTAAGAATCTGAATACCATATAAAACTCATGAAGAATTAACAAATTAAGTCTTTCCTTCGTTGCCGACAACCCCTCCTCCCCTTCGCCATTCACCGTCGCCGAGCAAGGTCCTGGTCCCCTACGAGATTGTCGTCGCAAAGCCCAAAGATAGGAGAGCATTATGCCACACAAAAGCACTAACCATCATGGCATAGTATGAATATTTATGGTGGATTGATCGCCCTATGTTCAGTTGTTGTTTTTAGAAGATGATCATGCACGTCGATTCTTTTTCTTTGGACGGATTTTTTCACTGGGGTTTTGCCATTCAAGGGTTTTAATGAGGCCTCTTTTAGGGGAAGAATAGATCTATATATAATAATATAACTTAAAACTTCAATACACTTATTCTCAAACAAGCAAACAAACAAAAAACAAAACAAAAAACAAAAAACAAAAAGAAAAACCTTCAATATACTTTACTTTGTTT
>NW_010359405.1:0-455 GCF_000414095.1 Morus notabilis | reverse complement strand
AAGTTTTTTTAACTGTTAAATATGTATATTTTTTTTATTTTTACGTAATTTTATATAAATCTAATAGACAAAAAACGTAACCTACCAGTATGCTGTCAAAAAGGCCCAAAAACAAAATGGAACTTCTATCTCCAAGTTTAAGTGGGATGTAGGTGTACCAGATCAGCAGGTAATGATGTATATGCCCAGGTGGCAACAAAGGGCAATATTTCACTTGAAAATTCATGTTTTTAAACAAAGAAGAATAGAAGGAACTAAGTTAGGGTGGTGACTTGGTAGGTGGAGCATCCATTTTAGGTGGTGATCACACATGAGATTTTGGGGTAGAACTATAGGTGTGGCAGTTGCGTTTTGAATTTGTTTATTGGGTTTGGTAACAAGCCTTGAAAATGGCTGTTGGGTTGTGACAATGGCATTCTTCATGTTTGGTTCTATTATATATTTAGTGTTAGCGC
>NW_010359404.1:0-293 GCF_000414095.1 Morus notabilis | reverse complement strand
GGGGAAGGAGAAGAAGAATAAGAATAAGCAAGAAGGAAACAGCTAGACAGAAAGTGGCTCCACTTAGTCTGGACACGTTTTGAGCACTGGTGAACATAATTTAGAGGTGTTTGATAGAAGGATTCGTTTTCTGATTCGAATCATGATTCGTGGTTCGCTACAGTATTTTTTCTCATAAAAAATACACGTAAATTAAAAATAATTCGAATCACATAGTTTGAATCCTCAAACTAAACGAACCCCATCATTTTTTGTTGTTTATTCGTTGGTGACTGAAAGGAAAGTTTCAGATT
>NW_010359403.1:0-488 GCF_000414095.1 Morus notabilis | reverse complement strand
TATGCTGCCTTTCAAGGCATGGCCACTAGAGCTCGGAATGAGCGACCGGTTGAGGATCGAAAACAAGGATATTTTCAGGAATTCAGGCGAGCGCCTATCCCTTCGTTTAATAGTGAGGGAGGACCCCAGGAAGCAGAGTTCTGGTTAGACTCCATAGTCAAGCATTTGAGTACTATGGGAGTTCCAGATGAATACTGGGTAGAGTTCGGTGTAGAAGATGGAGGGCTTAGCGAACACTTGGTGGAAACAGGTTAAGAGGAGAATGGATGTCGCAGGGTTGACCTGGGAACAGTTTGAGACGTTGTTCAATGAACAGTACTTCCCTCAGAGTTACAGGGAAGAAAAAGCGCTAGAATTTATGTCTCTACTGCAAGGAGACATGTCTATAAGGGAATATGAGACCAAGTTTAATGACCTATCCCGGTTTGTGCCATCTCTCGTGGAGTCTGAACACATGAGATGTCTTAAGTTTGAGAAGGGCCTCAAGA
>NW_010359402.1:0-565 GCF_000414095.1 Morus notabilis | reverse complement strand
AAAAAATTTAAGGGTATAAAAGTAATTTACGAGTAAGATTTTTTCTTTACTCTCAATTTAACTTTTAATACCAAACAAGTGAATGTAAGCTTATTTTCTTTTCATTTTCTCATACCAAACAACATAAAAGAAAATCAATTTCCTTTCCATCATTGCTATTTTTCATCACTTTCATATTTTCTTTCTATCTTATTTTCTTTCCTTCCTACCAAACATAGCATTAACCCTTTTCACACTCATTTCCAAACCTACTGAACTGCATTTTGTTTTGAATATGGTATTTTAAACATCAAGTGTTGAACGGGGGTGGAGTCGCATCTTGCGAGAGTAGATGGCTACCCACCTGAATTTTCTTTTTTTCTTTTAACTTTGTATGTATATTTTATTAAAATTTGTGTAGTTTTACTCTCTTAAAAATCTGAAAATCATATACATAGTCTTTTTTAGGGATGATATTTCTTACTCATAGATATAAGTATCTGGAGGTATTCGTCTCTAATAGTATCGGGAATGTTATATGGTAGTGGAGCAAGTATGGGGGCAAAAATTTCGATTTGAAGGCGGA
>NW_010359401.1:3153-11870 GCF_000414095.1 Morus notabilis | reverse complement strand
CATTTTTGAGAAACGATGTGACAATCTTGTTTGAAAGAGTGCGAGGGGAGTCTGAGAGTGAAAGACCAGCTGAGGAAACATGCGTGGACCAGCTGGCAACATTTTTTTTTATTGAGGTGTTAAAGGGAAAATTTTTCCTTATAAAAAGTGATGATGATGATGATGATATCTGGTCCAAATACGGTCGGAAGACTCGGTTCATCAAATCCATGATCAGAGACCGCCGTGTATCACCCACATTTCATCCGCGAAGTTAGAGATAGACCGCCGAGGACCTGCCAAAGATAGAGAAACAATCTGATAGGGGACTTGTTTGATCATTTTTGAGAAATAATGTGACAATCTTGTTTGAAAGAGTATGCGGGGGGTCTGAAAGTGAGAAACCAGCTGAGGAAACTTGTGTGGACCAGCTGGCAACATTTTTTTTTATTGAGGTGTTAAAGGAAAATTTTTTCCTTAAAAAAAGTGATGATGAAGATGATGATAATGATGATATCATCATTATGATCATCATCATCATGATCATCATGATCATGATCATCATCATTCATCAAATCGATGATCAGGACCGCCGTGTATCACCAACATTTCATCCACGAAGTCAGAGAGACACTGTCAAGGACTTGCCAGAGAGAGAAACAATCTGATAGGGGTCTTGTTTGATCATTTTTGAGAAACGATGTGACAATCTTACTTGAAAGAGTGCAATGGGGGTCTGAGAGTGAGAAACCAGCATAGGAAACATTTGTGGACCAGTTGGCAACATTTTTTTTTATTGAGGTGTTAAAGGGAAATTTTTTCCTTAAAAAAGGGATGATGATGATGATGACGATCATCATCATCATCACCATCATCATAATCATCATCATCATTCATCAAATCCATGATCAGAGACCACTGTGTATCAACCACATTTTGTCCGCGAAGAAAGAGAGAGACCACCGACGACCAGCCAGAGAGAGAGAAATTATCCGATAAGGGTCTTGTTTGATCATTTTCGAGAAATGATGTGACAATCTTGTTTGGAAGAGGGTGAGTGACAATCTTGTTTGAAATAGTGTGAGGGGGGTCTGAGGGTGAGAGACTAGCTGAGAAAACTTGTGGGGACCAGCTGGCAACATTTTTTTTTATTGAGGTGTTAAAGGGAAATTTTTTCCTTAAAAAAAGTGATGATGATGATGATATCATCATCATGATCATGATCATGATCATGATCATCTTCATCATGATCACGATCATGATCATGATCATCTTCATCATGATCATGATCATGATCATGATCATCATCATTCATCAAATCCATGATCAGAGACCGCCGTGTATCACCCACATTTCGTCCGCGAAGTCAGAGAGGGACTGTCACGGACCTGCTAGAGAGAGATAAACAATCTGATAGGGGTCTTGTTTGATCATTTTCGAGAAATGATGTGACAATCTTACTTGAAAGAGTGCGATGGGGGTATGAGAGTGAGAGACCAGGAAAGCAAACTTTTGTGGACACGTTGGCAATATATTTTTTTTATTGAGGTGTTAAAGGGAAATTTTTTCCTTAAAAAAAGGGATGATGATGATGAGGATGATCATCATCATCATCACCATCACCATCACCATCATCATCATCATTAGTATCATCATTCATCAAATCCATGATCAGAGACCGCCGTGTATCAACCACATTTTATCCGCGAAGTCAGAGAGAGACCGCCGAGGACCAGCCAGAGAGAGAGAAACAATCTGATAGGGGTCTTGTTTGATCATTTTTGAGAACTGATGTGACAATCTTGTTTGAAAGAGTGCGAGGGGGGTCTGAGAGTGAGAGACCATCTGAGAAAACTTGTGTGGACCATGGCAAAAAAAAAATTTATTGAGCTGTTAAAAGGGAAATTTTTTCCTTAAAAAAAGTGATGATGATGATGATATCTGGTCTAAATACGGTCAGAAGACTCGGTTCGTCAAATCCATGATCAAAGACCGCCGTGTATCACCCACATTCCGACCGCGAAGTTAGAGAGAGACCGCCGATGAACTGCTAGTGGGAGAGAAACAATCTGATAATCTGATAGGGGTCTTGTTTGATCATTTTCGAGAAACGATGTAATAATCTGGTTCGAAAGAGTGCGAGGGGAGTCTGAGACTGAGAGACCAGCTAAGGAAACTTGTGTGGACCAGCTCGTAACATTTTTTTTTATTGAGGTGTTAAAGGGAAATTTTTTCCTTAAAAAAACTGATGACGATAACGATGATGATGATGAGGATGATGATGATGATGATCATCATCATCATTCATCAAATCCATGATCAGAGACTGCCGTGTATCACCTACATTTCGTCTGTGAAGTCAGAGAGAACCCGCCAAGGACCTGCCAGAGATAGAGAAATAATCTGATAGGGGTCTTGTTTGATCATTTTTGAGAAACGATGTGACAATCTTAGTTGAAAGAGTGCGAAGACAACACAAGGCATTTGTATAATATTCATTCTTCTATATTAGCAGCCAAATTTTGACGTAAGATGTGGCAAAGCCATCTTTGGTTTTTGAAAGTACAATAGAACATAATAAAGCCGTTTTGTTCTCATCATCTGGATGACTAGATCATTAACACGGGTCTTCTTTATGCTATGAAAAATATATAGATAAGTACTCCCCCACCAAGAAACCCTTTCATGAGTACGAAAAATCATACTATATTATGTAACATGTGGAGTACTGTGAACTATAGTAATTGAAATTGCGCATATTTGTGATGCAGGCTAGTGTGTGGCATGAATTGGATATATCGTATACAAATGTATATACATACATATAAATTATATATATAATAGGAAAGGGTAGGTGATTGGCTTAAAAACAATGATAATACCTAATTCCTTCTATTGGTTTGTCAAGTAGGAAATTCACAATTATATATGCCTGAAGCCAATCTTAACTCTATATGAGAAAACTAATTAGTCTACCATATCATTACCCATGTTCGGAACAATCCCAATTACATATCTAAACCTTGAAATTATTGTTAATTAGGTATACACTTGCATATATACATGTCTGTACTGGATATTTTTATACCTTGGCATGTCTAATGAACTGTACTAAAAATAAAAGATTAGCTGATGCACCAAAAATGCAAAATAACAACAATAATAATGATGAAGATGACGATGACGACGATGATGACGATGATGAAGATGACCGAAAGAATAAAATACGAGCCACGTGCATCGCAAGCGCTTGCAGTACAAAACGCCCTCATCAAATTCTCTCCCTCGACCAAATTTTCCCTTCTACCAATCAAGTCTTTGAGAATATCAGAATGTCATCGATGCAGACAATCACAAACTGGTCCAAATACGGTCGGAAGACTCGGTTCATCAAATCCATGATCAAAGACCGCCATGCATCACCCACATTTCATCCGCGAAGTCAAAAAGAGACCGCCGAGGACCTGCCAGAGAGAGAGAAACAATCTGATAGGGGTCTTGTTTGATCATTTTTGAGAAACGATGTGACAATCTTGTTTGAAAGAGTGCGAGGGGACTCTGAGAGTGAAAGACCAGCTGAGGAAACATGTGTGGACCAGCTGGCAACATTTTTTTTTATTGAGGTGTTGAAAGGGAAATTTTTTCCTTATAAAAAGTGATGATGATGATGATGATATCTAGTCCAAATACGGTCGGAAGACTCGGTTCATCTAATCCATGATCAGAGACCGCCGTGTATCACCCACATTTCATCCGCGAAGTCAGAGAGAGACCGCCAAGGACCTGCCAAAGATAGAGAAACAATCTGATAGGGGACTTGTTTGATCATTTTTGAGAAATAATGTGACAATCTTGTTTGAAAGAGTATGCGGGGGGTCTGAGAGTGAGAGACCAGCTGAGGAAACTTGTGTGGACCAGCTGGCAACATTTTTTTTTTATTGAGGTGTTAAAGGGAAATTTTTTCCTTAAAAAAAGTGATGATGAAGATGATGATAATGATGATATCATGATCATCATCATTCATCAAATCAATGATCAGAGACTGCCGTGTATGACCCACATTTCATCCACGAAGTCAGAGAGACACTATCAAGGACTTGCCAGATAGAGAAACAATCTGATAGGGGTCTTGTTTGATCATTTTTCAGAAACGATGTGACAATCTTGCTTGAAAGAGTGCAATGGGGGTCTGAGAGTGAGAAACCAGCAGAGGAAACATTTGTGGACCAGCTGGCAACATTTTTTTTTTATTGAGGTGTTAAAGGGAAATTTTTTCCTTAAAAAAGGGATGATGATGATGATGACGATCATCATCATCATCACCATCATCATAATCATCATCATCATCATCACCATCATCATCATTCATCAAATACATGATCAAAGACCACCATGTATCAACCACATTTTATCCACGAAGAAAGAGAGAGACTGCCGACGACCAGCCAGAGAGAGAGAGAGAAATTATCTGATAAGGGTCTTGTTTGATCATTTTCGAGAAATGATGTGACAATCTTGTTTGAAAGATGAGGGGGGTCTGAGGGTGAGAGACTAGCTGAGAAAACTTGTGTGGACCAGCTGTCAACATTTTTTTTTATTGAGGTGTTAAAGGGAAATTTTTTCCTTAAAAAAAGTGATGATGAAGACGATGATGATGATGATATCATGATCATGATCATCTTCATCATCATCATCATCATCATCGTCATCATCATCATCATGATCATCATTCATCAAATCCATGATCAGAGACCGCCGTGTATCACCCACATTTCGTCCGCGAAGTCAGAGAGGGACTGTGGAGGACCAGCCAGAGAGAGAGAAACAATCTGATAGGGGTCTTGTTTGATCATTTTTGAGAACTGATGTGACAATCTTGTTTGAAAGAGTGCGAGGGGGGTCTGAGAGTGAGAGACCATCTGAGAAAACTTGTGTGGACCATGGCAAAAAAAAAATTTATTGAGCTGTTAAAAGGGAAATTTTTTCCTTAAAAAAAGTGATGATGATGATGATATCTGGTCTAAATACGGTCAGAAGAATCGATTCGTCAAAATGATGATCAAAGCCCGCCGTGTATCACCCACATTCCGTCCGCGACGTCAGAGAGAGACCGCCGAGGACCTGCCAGAGAGAGAGAAACAATCTGATAGGGGTCTTGTTTGATCATTTTTGAGAAATAATGCGACATGTATCACCCACATTCCGTCCGCGACGTCAGAGAGAGACCGCCGAGGACCTGCCAGAGAGAGAGAAACAATCTGATAGGGGTCTTGTTTGATCATTTTTGAGAAATAATGCGACATGTATCACCCACATTCCGTCCGCGACGTCAGAGAGAGACCGCCGAGGACCTGCCAGAGAGAGAGAAACAATCTGATAGGGGTCTTGTTTGATCATTTTTGAGAAATAATGCGACATGTATCACCCACATTCCGTCCGCGACGTCAGAGAGAGACCGCCGAGGACCTGCCAGAGAGAGAGAAACAATCTGATAGGGGTCTTGTTTGATCATTTTTGAGAAATAATGCGACATGTATCACCCACATTCCGTCCGCGACGTCAGAGAGAGACCGCCGAGGACCTGCCAGAGAGAGAGAAACAATCTGATAGGGGTCTTGTTTGATCATTTTTGAGAAATAATGCGACATGTATCACCCACATTCCGTCCGCGACGTCAGAGAGAGACCGCCGAGGACCTGCCAGAGAGAGAGAAACAATCTGATAGGGGTCTTGTTTGATCATTTTTGAGAAATAATGCGACATGTATCACCCACATTCCGTCCGCGACGTCAGAGAGAGACCGCCGAGGACCTGCCAGAGAGAGAGAAACAATCTGATAGGGGTCTTGTTTGATCATTTTTGAGAAATAATGCGACATGTATCACCCACATTCCGTCCGCGACGTCAGAGAGAGACCGCCGAGGACCTGCCAGAGAGAGAGAAACAATCTGATAGGGGTCTTGTTTGATCATTTTTGAGAAATAATGCGACATGTATCACCCACATTCCGTCCGCGACGTCAGAGAGAGACCGCCGAGGACCTGCCAGAGAGAGAGAAACAATCTGATAGGGGTCTTGTTTGATCATTTTTGAGAAATAATGCGACATGTATCACCCACATTCCGTCCGCGACGTCAGAGAGAGACCGCCGAGGACCTGCCAGAGAGAGAGAAACAATCTGATAGGGGTCTTGTTTGATCATTTTTGAGAAATAATGCGACATGTATCACCCACATTCCGTCCGCGACGTCAGAGAGAGACCGCCGAGGACCTGCCAGAGAGAGAGAAACAATCTGATAGGGGTCTTGTTTGATCATTTTTGAGAAATAATGCGACATGTATCACCCACATTCCGTCCGCGACGTCAGAGAGAGACCGCCGAGGACCTGCCAGAGAGAGAGAAACAATCTGATAGGGGTCTTGTTTGATCATTTTTGAGAAATAATGCGACATGTATCACCCACATTCCGTCCGCGACGTCAGAGAGAGACCGCCGAGGACCTGCCAGAGAGAGAGAAACAATCTGATAGGGGTCTTGTTTGATCATTTTTGAGAAATAATGCGACATGTATCACCCACATTCCGTCCGCGACGTCAGAGAGAGACCGCCGAGGACCTGCCAGAGAGAGAGAAACAATCTGATAGGGGTCTTGTTTGATCATTTTTGAGAAATAATGCGACATGTATCACCCACATTCCGTCCGCGACGTCAGAGAGAGACCGCCGAGGACCTGCCAGAGAGAGAGAAACAATCTGATAGGGGTCTTGTTTGATCATTTTTGAGAAATAATGTGACAATCTTGTTTGAAAGAGTGCGAGGGGGGTCAGAAAGTGAGAGACCATCTGAGAAAACTTGTGTGGACCATGGCAAAAAAAAAAATTATTGAGCTGTTAAAAGGGAAATTTTTTCCTTAAAAAAAGTGATGATGATGATGATATCTGGTCTAAATACGGTCAGAAGAATCGATTCGTCAAAATGATGATCAAAGACCGCCGTGTATCACCCACATTCCGTCCGCGAAGTCAGAGAGAGACCGCCGAGGACTTGCTAGTGGGAGAGAAACAATCTGATAATCTGATAGGGGTTTTGTTTGATCATTTTTGAGAAACGATGTAATAATCTGGTTTGAAAGAGTGCGAGGGGAGTCTGAGACTGAGAGACCAGCTAAGGAAACTTGTGTGGACCAGCTCGTAACATTTTTTTTATTGAGGTGTTAAAGGGAAATTTTTTCCTTAAAAAAACTGATGACGATAATGATGATGATGATGATGATGATGATGATGATGATGATCATCATCATCATCATCATTCATCAAATCCATGATCAGAGACCGCCGTGTATCACCCACATTTCGTCTGTGAAGTCAGAGAGAACCCGCCAAGGACTTGCCAGAGAGAGAGAAATAATCTGATAGGGGTCTTGTTTGATCATTTTTGAGAAACGATGTGACAATCTTAGTTGAAAGAGTGCGAGGAGGGTCTCAGAGTGAGAGACCAGCTGAGGAAACTTGTGTGGACCAGTTGGCAACATTTTTTTTTATGGAGGTGTTAAAAGGAAATGTTTTCCTTAAAAAAAGTGATGATAATGATGATGATGATATCTGGTCTAAATACGGTCAGAAGACTCAGTTCATCAAATCCATCATCAGAGACCGTCGTGTATCACCCACATTTCATCCGCAAAGTCAGAGAGAGACCACCGAGGACCCGCCAGAGAGAGAGAGAATCTGATAGGGGTCTTGTTTGATCATTTTTGACAAACGATGTGACAATCTGGGTTGAAAGAGTGCGAGGGGGCTCTGAGAGTCAGAGACCAGCTGAGGAAACTTGTGTGGACCAGCTGGCAAGATTTTTTTTTATTGAGGTGTTAAAGGAGAATTTTTTCCTTAAAAAAAGGGATGATGATGATGATCATCATCATCACCATCACATCATCATCATCATCATTCATCAAATCCATGATTAGAGACCACCGTGTATCAACCATATTTTGTCCACGAAGTTAGAGTGAGACCACCGAGGACCAACCAGAGAGAGAGAAACAATCTGATAGGGGTCTTGTTTGATCATTTTTTAGAAACGATGTGACAATCTTGGTTGAAAGAGTGCGAGGGGGGTCTGAGAGTCAGAGACCAGCTGAGGAAACTTATGTGGACCAGCTGGCAAGATTTTTTTTTATTGAGGTGTTAAAGGGAAATTTTTTCCTTTAAAAAAGTGATGATGATGATGATATCGTCATCATCATCATCATGATCATCCATCAAATCCATGATCAGAGACCGACGTGTATCACCTACATTTTGTCCGCGAAGTCAGAGAGAGGCCTCCTAGGACCTACCAGAGATAGAGAAACAATCTGATAGGGGTCTTGTTTGATCATTTTTGAGAAACGATGTGACAATCTTGTTTGAGAGAGTGCGAGGGGGGTCTGAGAGTGAGAGACCAGCTGAGAAAAATTGTGTGGGCCTGCTGGCAACATTTTTTTTATTGAGGTGTTAAAGGGAAATTTTTTCCTTAAAAAAAGTAATAGTGATGATGATGATGATATCTGGTCCAAATACAGTCAGAAGACTCGGTTCATCAAATCCATGATCAGAGACCATTGTGTTTCACCCACATTTCATCCGCGAAGTCAGAGAGAGACCGCCGAGGACCTGCCAAAGAGAGATAAACAATCTGATCGGGGTCTTGTTTGATCATTTTTAAGAAACGATGTGACAATCTTCTTGGAAAGAGT
>NW_010359401.1:0-3122 GCF_000414095.1 Morus notabilis | reverse complement strand
GGGGTCGGAGAGTAAGAGACCAGCTGAGGAAACTTGTGTGGACCAGCTGGCAACACTTTTTTTTTATTAAGGTGTTAAAGGGAAATTTTTTCCTTAAAAAAAGTGATGATGATGATGATGATGATATCTGGACCAAATACGGTCGGAAGACTCGGTTAATCAAATCCATGATCGGAGACCGTCGTGTATCACCCATATTTCATCTGTGAAGTCAAAGAAAGACCGCCAAGGACTTGCCAGAGAGAGAGAAACAATCTGATAGGGGTCTTGTTTGATCATTTTTGAGAAATAATGCGACAATCTTATTTGAAAGATTTTGTGTGAGGGGGTCTGAGAGTGAAAGACCTGCTAAGGCAACTTTTGTGGACCGGCTGGCAACTTTTTTTTTATTGATGTGTTAAAGGGAAATTTTTTCCTTCGAAAAAGTGATGATGATGATGATATCATCATCATCATTATTATCATCATCATCATTATTCATGAAATCCATGATCAGAGACCGTCGTGTATCACCCACATTTCGTCTGTGAAGTCAGAGAGAGACCGCCGAGGACCTGCCAGAGAGAGAGAAACAATCTGATTGGGGTCTTGTTTGATCATTTTTGAGAAACGATGTGACAATCTTGTTTGAAAGAGTACGAGGGTGGTCTAATAGTGAGAGGCCAGCTTAGGAAACTTGTGTGGACCAGTTGGCAACATTTTTTTTTTATTTAGGTGTTAAAGGGAAATTTTTTCCTTAAAAAAAGTGATGATGATGATGATGATATCTTGTCCAAATATGGTCGGAAGACTCGGTTCATCAAATCCATGATTAGAGACCATCGTGTATCACCCATATTTCATCTGCGAAGTCAGATAGAGACCGCCGAGGACCTGCCAGAGAGAGAAACAATCTGATAGGGGTCTTGTTTGATCATTTTTGAGAAATGATTTGACAATCTTGTTTGAAAGAGTACGAGTGGGGTCTGAGAGTAAGAGACCAGCTGAGAAAATTTGTGTGGATCAGCTGGCAACATTTTTTTTATTAAGGTGATAAAGGAAAATTTTTTTCTTAAAAAAAGTGATGATGATGATAATGATGATGATGATCATCATAATTATATTGTCATGACCTGCTGCCTAGTTACTAGCTTAAGCAGTCGGAAGGTTACGACGCGAAAATACATATATAACATATTAACTTGAACATAATATACTTAAGGATAAATCAAAGATTTTAGTTAGTATTTACCAAACCATAAAAATGTCAAAAATTTTGATCCTTTAAAGTGTTTACAAAACCATATTTATAATAAGCCTGTGGAAATTTCGTGAAATTTTTTCTTAATTCATACGAGGTTCATATTGGACCATATGACCGTTTCCTAAAAGATTTAATAAAGATAACCATGAATATCAGCGGAAGTTTAAGAGTAAGGTCCTAAAAATAACATAGTCTCATCATAAAAGAAACTTAAAGTTTGTTTCTTCAAAAGTTAAAATTCAAAAGTTGGTCATAATTGGTCGTTTTCCACATATACCACCACCTCAATCCGTTTCTTACTCACTCCTCTTTAACCATAAACTTGCCTGCAACACAAGGAAATTCTAGTGAGCTAGAGGGCTCAGTAAGCGAGTAGACTAACTACTCTAAATATGATTGAATGCATACAATGTAGGAAGGTTTCCTCAAACTCATTAATCTATAAAAATACTATGCATATAAGTCGTTTAGTAATCATAATCTCATAAGCAACCATGTTCATATTCTCATTCTTTTTTGTCCTCCCTTTTATAGTATCCTTACTTTCAAGCTATTGTTACTCTCGTCTAATCAATTGTGTACCCCCATAAGTACACACTCATACAAAAGTCAAAACAAATAGTAGATAAAAAAAGTACAAAATTACTAAGTTATCCTAACGAGTCCGACATACCCATAATTTGTCTCTTCGTTCGGCGATCACAACAATCAAAATAATAAGAGAATGAAAACAATAACACGAAGCACACATTAATTACACGCCCCCATTTAACGTGATCATAATTAAAACATTTTGCATAACTCGTAGCATATCAATTCATGAACTATTCATTTTATAAATATATATCATATCACCATATCAACATGTCATACCTAGGTGCATAATTCATTACATAATTAATGATCTAACCTCTTAATGTGCACGTATTATCTATTGAGCCCGTGGGGCTGCCTTATGTCGGCTATTGCTCAATCGTATGCCTATCCTAGACTCCAAACCAATGGGTCTAAGGAATCACACACACGTACCTCACGTATCATTAATAAATCAAACTCGGCTTTCAGGAGTGTACCACTAATCACATGTGGCTTGCCTATCTCACCGGAATTATGATCCATTGGCATTCACATAAACGGTAACGTGGGTATTCATGGGGCTTTATCCCTTCTTACCCGGTCAAGGTTCAGGGAATTCAGCACCATGACCTAATCATAGATCTAACAGCCACTTAGGCCACCGCACCTACTACCCGGGAACTAAAGAGCAACATTGCATTTCTTATAATATATAAAATCTTATGATCCCCTAAAGGACTTGCAATTCCCACCCTAACTTACAACCTAGCATATCACAAAATGCCAATGTACAATTATGATGTCATGTTATAGTCCAAGTTCTCATATGAAAAGTAAAATAACATGTCATATAGATTTCATATTATTCCAAGAGTTACATATCTTGTTCTCATAATAGAACCGATGATCAGTGAATGTGAAATCATGCTTATTAGAATAAATCAAGCCCCAATTTAACCTTACTATCTTCAAAGCTTAAACATACTATCTCAACATATTGAGCGAGAACATACCATATACTATTATAAGGATTTCAGAGCACAACATGCTTACATAAATTATATCAAGGTTTATACCATCATAAATTATGACATGCATAATCATAAAGTAAACACATATCACTTGCATTGCAGGTGCATACTCTACTTATCTTAAATGTTAGGTTCCCAAACGTAAGCTCCTCCTTGATTCGTTTAATTCACAACTGTGGATTAAGCGTTCACCTATTTTTAACAAACATTTTCCTGTTAATTAGAGCATCACAAATTCTCTTAAGAGTATTACGGCACTCTCGACTTACTAT
>NW_010359400.1:0-902 GCF_000414095.1 Morus notabilis | reverse complement strand
TGATTTGATGATATCCCGATTTAAGATCGATCTTGGAGAACACCATTGCACCATGCAATTCATCCAAAAGTTCTTCTATTACCGGAATTGGAAAATGATCGGGAACTGTCTCCCTATTCAAAGCGTGGTAATCCACGCAAAACCTCCAACTTCCATCCTTCTTCTTAACTAGCAAAACCGGACTAGAATACGGACTAACACTTGGTTGTATTATGCCCGCCGCTAACATCTCCCCAACCAATTTCTCAATTTCTGTTTTCTGAATATGAGGATAACGATAGGGTCTAACACTTATAGGGGAGGTTCCCTCTTTCAAAACAATTGCATGATCCTTAGTTCGAATCGGTGGCAATCCTCCCGGCATTTGAAAAACCTCCCTATACAAACTCATTACCCCTTGCAATTCCAGGGGAATTTCCTCCTCTTTAACCGGCGGTCTCACTCCCAGAGCCCCTAACTCCACCGACACCCCTTGCCCCTCATGTCTCAAGGCCGTCATTAAAGCCTTGAGTGTTACTGGTGACTTGTTCAATCCCGGGTCACCTTTTAACGTCACTTGCCTCCCTCCCAAACCGAACTTCATGAGTAAGGTCTTCCAATTCACAGATACAACCCCCAGGGTTTCCAACCATTGGATACCCAATATCAAATCTGAACTTCCTAATTCCAGAGGTAGAAAATTTTCAACTATTTCAATTCCTTGCATGGAAATTAATACTCCCCGGCAAATTCCCTCTCCTCGCACCGCTAACCCGGTTCCCATCACCACTCCATACCCCCCGTCCTATCCACTAGCAATTTCAATTTCTGAACCAATTCGCAAGAAATGAAATTGTGGGTAGCCCCACTATCTATTAACAAAATTACCTCACACCCGTGGACGATTGCTTTAAGCTTCATGG
>NW_010359399.1:997-1237 GCF_000414095.1 Morus notabilis | reverse complement strand
CTGAGTTCGCTTACAACAACAGTTATCAGAGTAGCATTGGGATGGCCCCGTTCGAAGCGTTGTATGGCAGACATTGTAGATCACCAGTTTGTTGGCTTGAGTCAGAAGATCGACTGACCCTTGGACCGGATGTTATCCAGGAGAATAATGAAAAGATAGCCGTGGTTCGGGAACGACTGTTAACAGCTCAAAGTCGTCAGAAGAGTTATGCTGACAGGAGGCGTAGACCCTTAGAGTTCT
>NW_010359399.1:0-847 GCF_000414095.1 Morus notabilis | reverse complement strand
AGGAGGACAATCCTCCATTTGGGACAAACTTATATTCATCACATGAATGTAAGTTGTTTATGTTAACTTTACCACTTTGGATAGTTTATCTCTAGTCAGTGTTTCAGTTTCATGTAGTGAGATTTTAGGATTTGACATATTGCTGGAAATAAGTAGAATATTCATCTAATCAATTTATGTGAATGAATATCAAAACATGTGAATTTAGGCACAATTAAATGTGATGCATGATGCACACGAAAAATACATAAATCATGTTTTAATTTTAGGTGCCAACGATAATCCAATTTACCACAAATAAAGTGTACCTTTGGTGTAACGCCCTTTAGAATTAAACATGTTTAATTATGCTAAACTGTGGATTATTAGTGTGTCTAATTTGATTTTCATAATTTATTTAAGGGACTTTAAGTCATTTTCAATATTTATAATTACACCCCAAAGATTTTGGAAAACACAATTAAATTTAATACATTTTCCCTTTTTCCATTTTTCTTTTTCTTTTTTCCTTTTCTTTTCTTTTTCTTTTCCTTTTTTTTTCTTTTCTTTTTTTTTTCTTTTCCCCCCCTTTCCCTTCCCGTGCGCCCAGCCCCCCCTCTCTCTCTCTCTTTCCTTTTTTCTTCCTTCCCTGTTTCTCCCACGCACAGCCCCCCTCTCTCTCTCTCTTTCTCCATTTTCTTCCACCGCCGGCCATCTCTCTCTCCGGGCTTCCTCCCGCTGGCGTCCTCTCTCTCTCTTGCTCTCTCTTTCCGGGTTTCTCTCTCCCTCTCTCTCTCTCTCTCTCTCGGCAGTTTGGCGGAAAATCTCAAAAAAAAAAAAAATGAAAAACAGAAAAATTGAGGGAGAC
>NW_010359398.1:395055-400228 GCF_000414095.1 Morus notabilis | reverse complement strand
TTTAATTGTATTGTTTGATTTTGTATGGCATAGTAAATTTTAATTGTGAAAATTCGACGATAGTGAATGTTTATGCACTCGCCTATCGTGAGTCTAAACATGTCAAATTGTCTGGGTTATTATGTTACGGAGCTCTCCCATAAAATTTAACATTTCCTTTTAAAAAAAGGGCATTGGGATACACACACTCCTTACATGGATGCATATGAGCTACCAGAAAATATTTTTATTTAAATTTTTGTTTATTGTAATGATTTTCATATATTTTTTGGGTAGTTTTAATTCTCACTATTTTGATACCTAAAATTTTGGGGCATATTTGTTACTCCATATTATATGGTCATATTTTATTTGTTCTCCCACATAATTTGATATTTTGGTAAATAAAATTTAGACATATAATATGGATGTTTGTTCAAATTTTAAAATGCTTATTTTGTGCTTAATGTTTTAATGCCTAATTATGTATATAGGCATACATGGTCTCTTTTGTGTGTAAAGTGAGAATGAAAATTTTAATTAGAATCTCATGTGCTATTATAAAGCTTAAGCTATAAGTTTATCCATAATTTATTTATTATTGATATCATTATTATTTGATATTTTATTTTATGTGAGTATCATGTTTTTTGATTATGCTATCCAAGTGGGAGAAAATTTTAGGCATTTTTTGTGGATTAGCATAATCACTAACTCACATACTACTATTAAATAATAAATTGAGAGATTTTATGGATAAACTTAATTTGTTAATTATGTTCCGAAAGTCCATATGGGTAATAGAATTATCCTATCGATAGTTTTATTGCTTGGTAGGACGCTTAAGTCTTGTTGGAGCTTAAGCTTGTTGTCTTTATCCATGTATTTTGGTTATATTATTATTTGACATTTTGTATTATATGAGTATCATGTGTTAGATTATGCAGTCCAAGTGGGAAAATATTGTGAATGATTATGAGTGAACTTGCATAATCACTAAACTCATATTATGGTCAAATAATATATTGGAGTGTTAAGGATAAAGGTGTGTATTTACCATATTACTTAGATCCATACGGGCAATTAAATTATCCTATCGATAATTAATTGTTTGGTAGGATGTTTAGACCAATGAAGGAAGTTTGTTAGATGTCATGAACCGCATAATCTTTAATACCCTATCAGTGATGGATTGATGCATTTGGTTGTGATGTTTGATGAATTGTCCTTACCTGCGAAAGAGTTCTATTCTTGCTCAACGGACTCCAGTACACAATGATCATATTGGCTTGGATCATTTGGAAGGCTAAGTAAAGGGACAAGTTATTATATATGGTATGAATCTCTTTATGAATCTGTTAATAATGAAATGGATATAGCCTTAAGAGTGGATGTGTTTCCTATCTTCACTAATGTGTTGAGAAACTCTATGATGAGTGGGAGTGTACGGATAACACTGAGGCAGTAGCGTCTCAATTTTAGGATGAGACAGTCACTAAAATTAGCTTTATGGAGAACGTTGTTTATAAATGCATATATGTAAGTCAATGGGAGCAGTTGCATGTTTCTGTTTTTCATGTCGGTGACAACTTGCTCGCATCTAATGATTATGACCTGCTGGTTAAGACGAATAGCATGTCGCCTAGTCACTTTGGTAGGAGAATCTTGAGAAAGCCTTTTATGTTCTAGGCATTAGATTCTTCGTGACAAGGATAAGTGCATTTTCTGGTCGTCTTAGAGAACCTATATTGTTCTTGTTTCGAACAGGTTCAGTATGCATTCTTGTTATCCTAGTAAGCATTGTTTATTAAAGTGACAAACTCTCAAAGGTGTAATGTCCTTATGGTGAAGTAAGAGAGATCAGATGAAATTGTCCCTTATGCTTACGTGTTTAGCAGCCTAATGTATGCTCAAATACGTACATGTCTTATTATTGTGTTTGTTGTTGATGTGTAGATTCGGTACTTGAGTGATTGTTGTTATTATTATTGAATTAACTGGGAATTAAGTACCAGCTAGTTGTGTATCGGCAAACCAACACTTTTGTGGTAGTTGGATCTCATGATGTCGATTAATCAGGTTGCTTAAATGATAAAAGGAGGAGCTACTTTGTTGAAAAGTGTCAAATAGACACTCGTAGCGTCCTTGACTGTGATATGGAGTATGTTGCGTATTGTGAGGCTATTTGTGTGATGTAATTGTGGAACCTTGTTTCAACATTAGGAGTAGTTCACTCTATTTCTGGACTAGCAGAAACTGTGTTGTGAAAGTTCCATAATAGTATATTTCTCTTATAACACCAGGAGCATTGTCCGCTCAAGCATAATAATGGTGTGTTCTATTTTTGTAAAGAGAAATTGTAAAAGACCTCATTGTTACTGGAAACACTCCTATAAACAACATGTTGACAGTTCTACTAAAGGCTTACCTATTAGGTGTTTTAAGAACACGCATCCCACTTGGGACTGTAAGGAGCCTCTAGTTGTATTGAGTTAGTAGGAGTTTACTGCCATTTGTGTGTGACATGTTGTTATTGATAAAGATTGCTTATGCCTCAAATAATACATGCATATTCATGGATCTGTCACTTTATGTGTGATGTTGTGTTGACACACTTTTTAGTTGGGAAAGTGACGAGTTGAAAAAAGACATCTGGTTGTTAGTCTCTATCATTGTTTTTAATCCATATATTAAAGTTGTCGTCATGCTTTGATGAATCTCCAACGCATGATTATGTATAATGATTGTATCCTGTCGATACGTTATTATGCATGATTGTTTTGGGCTTGTGTTTATTATGTGGGATTCTTAGTTGATGCTTATGCTGTGATGAGTGAATATTTTTTGTATGATTATGTTGTCCAAGTGAGAGACTGTTGGAATATTTTTATGTGGACTTTCATAATCATAATAATTCACTATGTAATTAATTAAAGCATCTTATGGACAACTACGTTAATGTGAATTAACACATGCATGTATGTTAAACATCAGTTCATAATGGAATGGACACTTGTTTTATTAACTCGCTTGAGGCATTTGAACTCCCTCTATCTCATAATATTTAGTCAGCCCATTGGACCAAATTTTCTCTCTGAATAAATACTGGTTAAAAGCCCTAGTCCTATTTGGTTTATATAGGCACCACCCCTTCTTTAGAGAAGGGAGCTTGAGCTTGTGGGGTATTTTTGGGGTGTATGGCCGAACATGGAGAGATAGGGAAGAGCTTAGTGGCTCCTCTTGCCCTTCTTCTTCCTTTTGCAGGTTCTCCATGGATTCCGGCTGGCCATCGACGTTTTCTGGTGACCATGAACGACGTGCTTCCGTTGCCTACCAGAATATGAGGTATGCCTAAATCCCAAATAAGACTTTTGGGGCATTTTCAGATTTTAGGCTAGATTAGTTATTATGATCTTGTTTAGATCATGTTTAGATCATTTTAAATCTATCAGAGAAAACATACCAAATGGAAACAAACGAAGATCAATCGAGTACTTATAAAGGCTATTGATCTGATGAGCTCCAACTGCCAATCCCACAATTCGGAGGGAGAACAAGAGAACAGTGAGAGAGGGGAGACCGTGAAGATGAGAGCACAGACTGCGAACAACAAATTTTCTTGGGAATGAGATTATTTTCATTCAGTAGGGGTAATGGAGTAATATTGAAAGTTTCATTAATGTGCCACAAGGGATTCCCGCACAATCTACAATCAAAAGCAGCCTTTGGGCTGCTTCTGATTTTAGCCTTAAATTCTTCAAAAATTGTCCAAGAATCACTTCTTTGGGTTTTTACCAAACACACATGACAGTTGTGGATGGCTAAATAAGTGCTTTTGAGCTCCTAGAATCAATACCAAACTGAGTCAATGAATGATCCACTAGAAAAAACAGTTAACCCTACAAAACCATAATGTAGTCATAATTCTACCCGAATCGGGACACATAAGCCCTATGAACCACGATTGTCATCACATAAGACCAGCCACCACAAGAATCTCATTGCCACAGGGATAGAACCCTTGAAGTACTTCAACTATCAATGTTCCATGGGGTTATTGGCACTTTCAACCCCAAATTTTATTTTTTAGTAATTTAAACCTTAAACTATCTTAATTTGGCACTTATTTTTGACAATTTAAACCTTGAACTCTCGCAATTTGACACTTTCAATCTTAATTTTAATTTTTTGGTTATTTTTTGGAAATGGTTTATTGTTTTCAACTTTTTATTATAACTAGTTTTTAATGTACTCCGCACGTATTATCGTGTTAGGGACCGACACCAAAAAGATCACTATTTGAAGAGGTTGGAGACAAAAAGGCTAAGAGCTCGGAAAAGCGGCTATACCCACTCCCTTCAGACTTTTCTCTTTCTATCTAATGCTTTAGGGCTGATACGTTTATATTAAACGTTAGTTTAAAGATTATTAGGAAAAGATTACGAAACTATAATATAAGAACATAAATCTTAAACCAATCAAAGTTATTGAAATTTAAAAGAAAAAAGGCCTGAAAAGAAGAAAAACGAAATATAAAAGAAAAACAAAAAATGAGTAGTCTTCCCTTCTCGACAATAGCCCCAGCCTCCACCATCCCCATCCAATGACGATGACTGACCTATGCGAACTAGACTCCCTCTCCGACTACGATGTACCCAACCCTCTTATGCCAAGCCCCTACCGGCACATCTCATCTACCCCATACTCCAAGCCCATGAGCTCCAAAAACTTATAGTTAATACAAATTGTTAAGGGTTACTCTGATATTATAAAAATGTTAACCAATCAGGATCAATTCTAATGAGCCTTTCAAACTAGTACTTTTTATAATCGACTCTATAGCGCTGATGACCTTGCCAGCATGGTGAGGATGAACATAACCTTGCTCGCATGCTGAGGAGAGATATGGGCCCTGTTTGTTTCCGTTTTCATTTCCATTTTCACGTCTTTCAAGACTAAAAAATGAAAATGGAAACATAAAATGCGTTTGGCCTAAAAAATTTTTAAAAACGAAAACAAAATCGTTTTTGTCTTTTCTGAAAAATTGAAAACAAAAAAAATGTGTTTTCATTTTCTCGTTTTCGTTTTCTGAAAACGGATTTCATTTTTTTTTTCATTTTCTTCTCTCTCTTTTCTGAAACCGTTTTTGTCTTATATAATGATGTTTATTTAATATATTTAATGATATTATTTA
>NW_010359398.1:389332-394523 GCF_000414095.1 Morus notabilis | reverse complement strand
TATTTTGAAACCAATTCCAAACACACCCATGGCTTTACTCGCATGTAAGAAAGAACATGACCTTACTCGCATTTTAAGGAGGGACATGACTTAAAACTCTTTAAATAAGACCAGGTGCTGTGGTATTTTTGTAAACAGCCTTTGATAAACCAACAAATCAAAATCTTGACCACTGCTTAACAGTATATTTCTGACCTTTGGAAAAAAAAATGGAAAAGAAAGGAAAAGAAAAAAAATCATAGACTAGTAAACTATGCAGACTAAGGTTCAGAGAAGCTTTGCTGGGTACGGAGTATGCACTCAAATACAACGCTCGACACTGCTGAGACTCCCATGTGATAAGGAATTCCTCTTGCAAACGCCAAGCAGCAAGTAGACCAATTAATTACAGCATCCCTCTATTATCAAAATTCATATCAACTCTGGCAAAAATCCATGAAAACCAACGTCCCTACAGTAAAAAAAAAAAAAAAAAAAAACCTATTAAAAGCAGCAGCTTGAAATCAAATATCAAGTGTACTGCCTATCTTCTATCTTCTTCATCGTTGACTGACACCTGCATCTTCAGCGTGGATCGGATCTGATTTTGCTTCCGCTGCTTGAAAGGGAGTATTTGACTTCTCGATAAGAAACTCGAGTTTCTGCACATGAAGATGAGAAACACGATTAAAAGCAGGATTAAAACCAAGCAACTTAAAGCATAAAATTTAAGTAAAATTACAGAGGCAGCCAATGAACATACAAATCAACAATGAAAGAGCAAAACAAACAAAGCACAATACCTTTACAGATTTATTTACTTCTTCAAGTTTATGAATGAGTAAATCTCCAGGAACTATGCCTCTGCGGTCCATTGGAGAGTAGCGTGGTGAAGCTGTCATCTGTGCAGAATCATCAAAATTATGGTTAACCAAGGTAAAACCACCCATCAACATAAGGGAACTGGAAAAGTACAAGAGTTAAATCACAAATTTGATGAAAAAATTAAAAACATTGGAATATAATTTGGTCTCTTCCATAGAAGAAATGATGAAGGTAGATCCCAAGTGAACAAGCAATTAGAAAAACGTTATTCTGCAATCAGAATCATTGGAAAACCACTATAAGTATACTCACGTCTTGCAGAGAGAATCAGCTACTCAGAAAACTCAGATGAAAAAGCAAAACTTGGGACATTGGCTTTAATATGGTTATGGAACTTCTAGATGGCGTCTTTTATCCATCATAAAATATCAGTGCAATGCCAAGTAGAATCCTATTTTTCTAGTTGTTTCTCAGAAACTAAAGCAGAGAACAATAAGAAAATTCAAAAGTAAGTGTGTGACTCAAAAGATAATTTAACAGTCGACAAAGCGATTAATGTCCCAGGGCGCATAGATTAACTAGAGCGAAGGCCTCTAACAAACACGCCAAGTACTTTAAGGGCAGGCCAACAGATCCTTATACCTTTTTTTCCCAAGTCAAAACCCATCCTCATTAACCGATACATTACCTAATCCCCACATTGATGTTTGGCAAGCGTGTGTATATTAGGGAATAGGGAGAGAGTCAGAGACCTGCGGTTATGCAATTACCTTCACGCTTTTGACTGGTGATCTCAAAATAGCTGGTCCCTCAGTCAATGATCCCACACGAACACCAGTTTCCCCTTCAGCGGTGCCTCCAACTTTTACCAACATCAAGCATAGTCTTCGAAGCTTCCGTTATGATGACTTATGGTCATGAAACAACCGATTTGAGAATGCAATGTCGGCATGTCTCTTTCAGAGTGTAAAGCAATACAATTTCACTCGATGAACTCCATCTAGAACCTAACAGTTCAGTGGACAGAGATATATAATAGAAAACATAACAATCTTTGATTCACCTTCCTCAGAATACTAGGATCAGAAACGCCTTGAATCTGTAGTTCATCTGTAGGCGCGGCTTTTCCATGCGCTATACTTTCAACTCTAAAGGTGTGTATTCCATAAATTGACTGCAAGCATCCTACAGAAGACACATAAGAAAATTAAGTCTTCTAAGGTGTGCCTCTAACCGGAATAAATAAATAAATAAAAGTTACCATGTGAGCGTTACTCCACAAAATAACTGTAGCACGGGCAAAAGAATCACATTTGATGCTTAGGACAGCAAATGATGTGAAGATAGATTCATCACAAAACAACTCAAAATAGTTCCCAGTTTTTATCAACGTTACCACCAAGTTAACTCATTGCAAAGAGAATGAGAGAACATGCAAAAACTTTTGAACCTGACAATATGATTGTTTACGTCCCTCAACTATAAGAAAAGAAATTAAAATTGTTACTTATGTTTCAAAGCATAGTTTTTAGACAAGAAAATATTACTCGGACCCATAATCAATGTTCATATGTTGCACATTTTCCATGCAAACATACTTCCAAACTCAGGTGATAATAGAGTTGGAAAAACACATATGATGCAATTTTTTTTTTTTTTATAAGTAAGAACATATGATGCAATTCAAACATAAGAAATAAGAAATGAAGGAAAAAGTTAAATTCATTAAGTTTTACTTCAAGGAATAAGGTTGAGTGAAGCATACTGGATCAGTACCTTGTTCAATGATGATATCAATCACCAGAGAAAGGGGTCTGCGCTTCTCAATTGTTGTGATGCCCAAAAAGGGTATGAATGATGGCCTCGAAACCTTCATGGAGATGAAACAAATATGTTATTGCGTTCTGTATTTTAAGTCTCACAAATAACAAGAGACAGTATAAAACTATAATTTTACCTTGTAAACTATCTCGCTAGGTGTAACATATAATTTGCGCGAGGAAATATCCTTCCGAAGAATGTATCTCCGGATATAGTAGCATGATGATCCCTACACCCCACGCTAAAACCAGCAACAGCGATATAGAGAGCCATATAACAGTTTCATACTGAATAATGTTTTCTCCAAGCTCATCAAAGGAAGCCGAGTATAGAATTGGCTCGGAACTGTCTGCAGTGTCATCATCATCTAACTCGGATTCCGGATCAGCAAGTAGCTGATTCTGTGATGATGACCTAAGCTCTGATAGACCGTCCGTATGGCCCAACAACATTTCTTCGATCTAACAACTAGTAAATAAGAAACATAAGACCCTCAGCACTCAATCCGACATTTCTTCAAACTAAAAACTAGAAAAATCAGAAACAAAAAGCCACACTACTAAAATCCAAGCTCAGAACATCCATTTTTCTTTTCTTCCTTTATGTATGGAATATGGATGGCTCCATATTACTTTGGTATTATGAGACCGATATAATATTTTAGGGCTTTAAAGACAACATTAAACTCAACTTCTGGGCATTTACTGATTAAAAATTGTTTGTTAAGCAAAAGTTTGAACCATACTAATTTTCTCCAACTTAAGATACATAGTTCTTGAAGAACTCCAGAAAACACAACTAATTTGTCATTCTTTTGCTTAAAACAGATAATCTAGTTGACGAATGAAACAATTTAAATATAATTTCTAATGAATGAAGGAATTTAAATGGGATAATTGCACTTCAAAAGGTGCCAATTCCATTTTCTTTTCTCCTTTTTCTTCTGTTTGAAAAAAAAAAAAACACACACACACACACACTCTTTTAATGTTTCGCAAATAATAAATAAATCGTTCATAAGCAACCCCAGCAACATCTTATAAACTCGAGAATTGGATTACTAGATCACATAGGCGTTGTAGAAAAAGAAAAAGAAAGAAAAAAAAAAGATGCTTCTTTTGGTTGCAAATAAAGAAAAATAAAATCACTTTACAGCAAATAAAGAAAAACCAAATCACTTTACAGTAAAAATAAAAAATAAAAAGTAAAAAATTCAATCTTCCATGAACCTGACTTAAGCATATTATCACATTTTCTTTAAAAATAAAAATAAAAACCTAATAAATCGAAAAACAATTTTCTTTTTCACTCTTTTTTTCCTCAACCTAACCAGAATTCCACACAGAGAAACGAAAACAAAACTTTACACAAAAACAGGAGGAGAAGAAGAAGAAGAAGAAGAAACGAAAACAAAACTTTACACAAAAACAGGAGGAGAAGAAGAAAAAGAAGAAGGAGAAGGAGAAGGAGGAGAAGGAGAAGGAGAAGAAGAAGAAGAAGAAGGAGAAGGAGAAGAAGGAGGAGGAGAAGAAGAAGAAGAAGCAGAAGGAGAAGAAGAAGGAGGAGGAGAAGAAGAAGAAGGAGGAAGAGAAGAAGAAGAAGAAGAAGAAGGAGGAAGAGAAGGAGAAGAAGAAGGAGAAGAAGAAGAAGAAGGAGAAGAAGAAGGAGAAGGAGAAAGGAGAAGGAGAAGAAGAAGAAGAAGGAGAAGAAGAAGGAGAAGGAGAAGAAGAATAAGAAGGAGGAGGAGGAGAAGAAGAAGAAGAAGCAGAAGAAGGAGAAGAAGAAGAAGGAGAAGAAGATGAAGGTGAAGAAGAAGAAGAAGAAGCAGGAGGAGAAGAAGGAGGAGGAGAAGAAGGAGAAGAAGAAGGAGGAGAAGGCGGAGAAGGAGAAGCAGAAGGAGAAGGAGAAGGAGAAGGAGAAGAAGGAGAAGGAGGAGAAGAAGAAGAAGGAGGAGAAGGAGGAGAAGAAGAAGGAGAAGAAGGAGGAGAAGAAGAAGGAGAAGAAGGAGGAGAAGAATGAGAAGAAGGAGGAGAAGAAGAAGCAGAAGAAGAAGCAGAAGAATGAGAAGGAGGAGAAAAAGGAGAAGAAGGAGAAGAAGGAGAAGAAGAAGGAAGAAGAAGGAGAAGAATAAGAAGAAGAAGAAGAAGAAGAAGAAGAAGAAGCAGAAGAAGAAGAAGAAGAAGAAGAAGAAGGAGGAGGAGAAGAAGGAGAAGAAGGAGAAGAAGGAGGACAGTCCCGGTACAGCCCCGGGACATCCCCCGATCAGCCCCCGAACGGCCCCGGGTCAGCCCCGGGACAGCCCCGGAACAGCCCCGGTACAGCCCAGGGTCAGCCCCGGAATAGCCAATTACAGCCCCGGGACAGCCCCGGGACAGTCCCGGAACAGCCCCGGGTCAACCCCGGGACTACCCCGGGTCAACCACGGGGCAGCCCCGGGACAGCCACGGGACATCCTCGGGTTAGCCCCGGTACAGTCCCGGGACAACCCCTGGGTAGCCCTGGGACAACACCGAGACAACCCCGGGACAGACTCGGGAATGTCCCGGCGCTGTACCGCGCGCTGTAC
>NW_010359398.1:380882-388438 GCF_000414095.1 Morus notabilis | reverse complement strand
GCGGCCCCGGGGCTGTCCCGGGGCTGTCTTGGGGCTGTACCGTGGTTGCCCCAGGGCTGTCACGGGGTTGTCCCGGCGCTATACCGGGGCTATACCAGGGCTTTCCCGGGGCTGTACCGACGCTGCCCCAGGGCTATCCCGGGGCTGTCCTGGGGCTGTACCAGGGTTGCCCCAGGGCTGTCCCTGGGATGTACCGGGGCTATACCGGGGTTGTCCTGGGGATGTACCGGGGCTGTACTGGGGCTGCCCCGGGTCTGTACCGGGGTTGCCCCGGGGCTGTCACGGGGCTATACCGGGGCTATCCCGGGGCTGACCCGGGGCAGTACCAGGGCGATCTTTACATTTTTCTAGGAATGCCAGAAAAAAATGCACCAAAATATGACAAAAAAAAAGTGAAACGCAGTTAAAAACTCCCAGCCCGCTTAGTGGGGCGCCCAGGGACTCAATATCATTTGATTGAATAGTTGACCCAGCTCCTTGTTGTTTGAAGAAACCCTCCGCTTCAATTGCTTCTAAAATTAATATATGATTTTTAGTAATTAATGCAACAAGTGGCACCATTATTTGATGAAATTCTATTTTTTATGATTTTTTTTATTTTTCATTTTTAAAAAATATAATATAGCAGAAATGACGTCAAAAAATGACAAAAAAGTAAAACATTGTCAAAAAGCCCCCGGCCCACGTAGTGGGGCGTCCAGGGGTTGGCTTAAGGGTCGGGATGGGTAAAAAATTTACATTTTTATGTATATTTTGTATTGTGAAACTAATATATGATTTTCAGGAATTAATGCAACAAGCAGCACCATTTTTTGATGAATATACTATTTTTATGATTTTCTTTATTTTTCATCTTTGAAAAATAAAATAAAATAAAACTGACGTAAAAAAACTATGAAATTTTGCAAACATGATCCTTACATTTTTCTAGGCATGCCAAAAAAAAATGCCCTAAAAATGACAAAAAGTAAAACGCTATCAAAAAGCCACCAGTCCAAGTAGTGAGGCGCCCAAGGGCCGGCTTAGGGACCGTGATGGGTCAAAAATTTACATTTGTATTTATTTTTTACTTTCTAAAATTAATATACGATTTTTAAGAATTAATGCAACAAGCCACACCATTTTTTTGATGAATATTCTATTTTTTTATGATTTTCTTTATTTTTCGACTTTGAAAAATAAAATAAAATAAAAATGACGTAAAAAAACTATGAAATTTTGCACACACAATCCTTACATTTTTTTAGGCATGCCAGAAAAAAATGGCCTTAAAAATGATAAAAAAGTAAAACGCTGTCAAAAAACCCCCGGCTCGCGTAGTGGGACACCCAGAGACTGGCTCAGGGGCCAGGATGGGTCAAATATTTATATTGTTATTTACGTTTTACATTCCAAAATTAATATATGACTTATAGAAATTAATGCAATAAGGGGCACCATTTTCTAATGAATATTCTATTTTTTATGATTTTCTTTATTTCTCATCTTTAAAAAATAAAATAAAATAAAAATGGGGTCAAAAAACTATGAAATTTTGCAAACATGATCCTTATATTTTTCTGGGCATGACTGCAAAAAATGGCCTCAAAAAATGACAAAAAAAAAGTAAAACGCTATCAAAAAGCCCCCGGCCCAGGTAGTGGGGCGCCCAGGGGCCGGGATTGGTCAAAAATTTACATTTTTATTTATGTTTTACATTCTAAAATTAATATATGATTTTTAAGAATTAACGCAATAAGTGGTACCATTTTTTGATGAATATTCTATTTTTTATGATTTTCTTTATTTTCCGTCTTTAGGAAATATAATAAAATAAAAACGACGTCAAAAAATAATGAAATTTTACATACACGATCCTTACATTTTTCTAGGCTTGCCAAAGAAATGGCCTCAAAAAATGACAAGAAAAAGTAAAATGCTGTCGAAAAGGCCCCAGCCCGTGTAGTGGGGACAAGCCTTTGCATTTTTTGATGAACAATCTATTTTTTATAATTTTCTTTATTTTTCATCTTTGAAAAATAAAATAAAATAAAAATGATGTAAAAAAACTATGAAATTTTACAAGCACGATCCTTACATTTTTCTAGGCATGCCAGAAAAAAAATAGTCTCAAAAAATGATGAAAAAAGTAAAACGCTGTCAAAAAGCCCCCGGTCCGTGTAGTGGGGCGCCCAGAGGCTGGCTCAGGGGCGCAAATTATAAATAAAAATGTAAATTTTTGACCCATCTCGGCCCCTGGGTGCCCCACTACGCGGGCCGGAGGGGCTTTTTGACTGCGTTTTACTTTTTTCTATCATTTTTTGAGGCCTTTTTTTGCAAGCATGTCCAGAAATATGTAAGGATCGTGTCTGCAAAATTTCATAATTTTTGACGTCATTTTTATTTTATTTTATTTTTCAAAGACGAAAAATAAAGAAAATCATAAAAAAAGAATATTCATCAAAAAATGGTACCACTTGTTGCATTAATTCTAAAAAATCGTATATTAATTTTAGAATGCAAACATAAATAAAAATGTAATTTTTTTACCCATCCCGGCCCCTGAGCACACTTGTTGCATTAATTCTAAAAAATCGTATATTAATTTTAGAATGCAAAACATAAATAAAAATGTAATTTTTTTACCCATCCCGGCCCCTGAGCGCCCCACTACGCAGGCCGGGAACTTTTTGACCCCGTTCATTTCACCGATTTGAGTTTTGGTACAGTAAAAAGTTCTCAAAAACAGTCACATCTAACTTTTTTTGGTTCAGTAAAAAGTTCTCACATAAAGTCACATCTCAACTCAAATTAAAAACTCGAATTAGCGAACTAAACGGGCTCTAGGAAAACCATAAGGTTTCACTTAACTCAAACTTTTACTCCGTCAGTTTTTTGCCGCCAACCCTCCTCCATGTTATGCCAAGAAAAGCTACCGAGAAAAGGGGGTGAATTGGATTTTTAATTTTTTTTTTTTTGCAATTAAGTATAATTATTGGATAGCTAGATTAAAATAAAAAGTCTCAAAAGATTAACTAAACAAAGATAGAACAAATGAACACAACGAAGATAGAACAAATGAACACAAGAGGGACAAAAAAAAGGCAAGTAATGAAGAAACTTCAAAAAAGCAATATATTCAAGGACACAAGGAATAATCAAGTCAATCTCTTCAAATATTCTATGAAAAGTAATCAATCAAAAAGCAAATATTAATAATTTAAAGAGATTTAAGGGAAGAGAAGATAAACGAACATTCGGTAAAATTGTCTACATTTAGTCTCGCTGAGTATATCTGTTACTCGATCCCTTCAACTATTTTGACTGTCTTTTCGGTCGATCACTCTAAATTACATGCAGTAAATTCTTCTACCGGAGGCTCACCCGACCTCTTACAATCACCGATGTTTTTCTCGGAAATAAGCAAACCATATAATCCCAAATTACACGGTATAAAACTAGCACAATAGAAAAATTTGAATTTGAAAGCTTCTTGAAAGCACTCAACACTTTCTCCTAGAAAGATTCCATACAAATTTGAAACCTAAGAGATGATGAAATCACTCTATCAAAGTAGAATTAAAGGTAGGCTAAAGGGGTATGTGATGTAATGCAAAATCTATGAAAGATTGATGATTGTATAAGCCTTTGAGTAACTTTTAGATTTTCTTTTAGGCCTGAAAATGGCTTTAAATAGGGGGGGAAAAACCAAGTTTTGCCCGTTTGAACTATTTTGAACAGTACTGGTCGACTAGTGGAAGCAGGAATTTGAATTCATTGGTCGATCGGTAAATTTTCTAAAGCTCTGCAACCGGTAATTATTTGCTAAAACACACTCAAGATAAATTGATTAGAAATTACATAATTATCATCAAAACTTGACACTCAACCTTGGGCCAACACCCCAAATTCTAACAAATAGGTCGAATAGGAAAAAGAAAAAAAGACAAATAAAAAGAATAAATGTACTTATGCTCAAGCCCCAAACCGATTGGTCAAATCTAATTCAAAGTGATCTCAATCAGATTAAATTAGATTGGATGATACCTTAACAATTGAATTAGATTAGATGAAATTTTTAAAAGCCATCTTTTGATTGGATTGGTTGTCGTATGACTAAAATAGATTGGATTAAATTGGATGAACACCCCTAACAAATAGCATACTCTACTGTAGAAAGCTATGGTTTCTTTTCTTAATCCATAAGATACGATGTCAAATTTTGATATATATTTTTGCAACCAAACATGTAAGTAGGAGCTCAAAAGTATCTTCAATTAGCTCTTTTTTTTTTTTTAATGACCACTTTGCATTACATTTGCTTATTCTTTTAAAAAATATATATTTGTATTTTTCGACGTCTTTAAAAACCCATTTTTTAAAGTGTTTAATGAAACAAAAATGATATTTAAAATGAACCCCCTTTTGTTTCAATTAATTTGTGTAAAGAACAATTTTCTTCCCAAATTCTTGATGACCCATCTTTGGAGCGAATGTGATACTGGAATTGTTGAGTTATCTAGATTTGGTGAAACAGCTATAGGGACAAAAAGAAGGGACAACAGATTCGGACCATGAAATTGTAATCAAACCTTTAGGAAATTGCTGAAAAGATGAAAGTGGAGATGCACTAAACAAAATAATAATTAAAAAAAATGAAAAAGCACTCTATTTTTACAAAAAACAAGAGCCTACACTAACTTTGCCCTTCCATTAATTACACTTGTTAACAAAAATATATATATATATATAAATTGGGGAGGAGATATGGAACCCATAAGGTTATTAACGAGAATAAAAAACTATCAAGTGAAAACAAGAAGAATTAAAAACTACAGGGTTCACTTCAGCATATCATCTCGATAGCACCTGGTATGATGCGAAACTTCCGTGGCAAGAAGCCTAAATGTTCCCCATCAGACTGCACAAAAATGCTGCCACTACCTGAAATGTCCTCCACTTCGATAGAGCGCACGCTGCATCGCAGAACACAAGTGTTTAAAAATGGAAGCATGCGGAATTGGGCCGCGAATAGCTGCTGAGTGATTCAATCTTTTGTTACTATCAAGTATTTCAGTTTTCATCCAAAAGAATAGGAGCTACCTTATTGAAGACACATTTTTCACTGATAAATGAGTGCCGTTGTATAGTTTATGCAGTTTGAGAATAAAGTCATACCACTTGAAGTCCTGAAGAATCACCACCTGCAACGGAAAATATATAGAAAAATTCAAATTTAGTACGAAAACTAGATTTTTTTTTTTTTTTGCTCAAATACCAAAACTAGAAACATCTATACACAACACGTATATAAAAAGAGAGAAGAGAAAAATGACTAATTCACCTCAAGAGTTCCATTAGACGGGTCAGCATTTGGTGTAATTTTCATTCCTCCACCAAAGTATTTTGCATTTCCAATGCAAAGGGCCGTCACTCGAGAATATGTTTCCCAATCACGTTCATTAATCTGTATTAACAAATTTAATCACAATTAAACAACAAAAGTTACAACCAACACTTGAGACAAAAAACAAAAAAAATCCGAAGTAGCCATTAAGCAATGCAATCCTGACTAATGAGTTGCAAATAGAAAGAAATTGAACCTCCTTTTTTTTTTTTTTTTTTTGCGAAACTCATAAAGTTAGATCAACCTTGATTCTGAGGTCCTGATTATGGTGCCCCATAAAGGATTGCAAAGCACCAATAATATAGCACAAGTTTCCAAACTTCTTGTATCTAGAAGCGTAATAGCCTGCCTTTGCACTCCTGCAAAATGCAATGAAATTATAAGATCCCCATGAATCCTTGTTGAGACACTTGAACTGTAATATTTTCACGTTAACCTTACAAATGAATATCAGCAACATTAATAAAGTGGTGTGATTCTTCTCCTTGTTCTCCGCTAATTACGCCAATATCTATTCGAGAATGTTGTCCTGCAGACGAAGGAAAAAAAAAAAAAAAGAGAGAGAGAGAGAAGTCACAGGACAAAGTAAACAATATTGGAAAAGCACCTCCACTGTTTGATTCAAAACTCCACGAAGGATGAGAAAGCAGGGGAAAAAAGGGGCAAAACAGCAAAACAGTAAAATAACCTCTATGTATGCGTTCAATGGCTTCAACGGGGTCATTTTTCCTAAAAAGGAGAAAAAGAAAAATAATGACACAATGATCTGGAGCAGCTTATTATAATGAACAAATTATCAAACTAAAGCGCTATAAAATGAAACTTGAATGGAAACCAGACCAATGTAGAAACTTACCAGCCAAGTGTTCTAGCAAAGTCAGAGCCCGTTCCTAAGGGAATCAACTGCAGAAAGCACAAAATATGTCACATGGTTCCACTAGAAAATTCATAACATATCGGTTAAACGTGATTGATGACAGTTGTTGCAGTTGAATAAGATTCACAATTTGAGATTTTGAGATCTCCGAAATATAAGAGTAGACACTTACACCGAGTGCGGTTGAATGTGTGGTTGTTCTATCATGATTAGTGACAGCCTTTCCAGCCCAGAAGAATCCATTAACTACCTGCCATATAAAAAGCAAAAATGGATAAACAAAATTTTTTCCGCAGAAAGAACGAGATGCAAAACAGGGTTTTACCTCGTGAAGAGTTCCATCTCCTCCAACTGCAATGACAGCATCAGCACCTTCCCTTATAGCCTGCACACAAACAAAATAACACAACTCACACCAGGAACCAACCCTTTGGAAAGAGGACCTAGATATGCCAAAGCTCAAAGATAAAAACTCAAATTCCTACCTCCCTTGTTATGTCGATTGCATGACAAGGTCCCGAAGTCAAAGATTCACATATCTGCCCACAGTTTAGAAATTTATTTTTGTCATTAATGAAGATAGTTGAAGGACAAACAACTATCACGCGTGCATATTGAAGAAACTAACAGTGTACCACATGCCGAGTAGAATACAACAGAGTCCAATTTTGGCCTGCGGTTACATATGATCAACAAATTTACTAGTCTCGAGAAGTTTCAAGAATTATGAATTAACACGTTCAAAAAGTTCTATACCAAACCAATCAGATGACTCCATTTTTTTTTTTTTTTAAATCTGACAACTCCAATTTGCATCTACATGAATCGGATAGCTTTTGGAAACTCAAAATCACATAACCAACGAGACAGCCAAAATTCAAAGAAGGTTCATATTTATGTACTGAAATGTATCCAATTAGAGCATCTCCAATGCAATGTTATAACTGGTGTGCCAATGACAAATTTTGCATTTGAGGGGAAAAAAAATAAGAACTCTACAATGCAGTGTCATTTATTTGCTAAATTTGCCATATGGCAAATTTGCGATACTTGGTGGCATAGCAAATGGCAAATTTGGCATTGATTTCTATTAGTTGATATGCTTACTTTTTCATTTAATTGTTACAACACTTGTATTTTCAAATTATTTTAAAATTAGAAGTTTACTTTTACAACTTCCAGAGCTAAATGATTGTGGTAAAAAGTAGATTTAGCATTTGAAAAAACATTATGCATTATAGCACAAGTAAAAATAACATGTCAACAGTCAAAAGTACCATTATCACACTTTTC
>NW_010359398.1:318370-377338 GCF_000414095.1 Morus notabilis | reverse complement strand
AGAGAAAGAATCTTCATAATTTAACTAATTACACTTTCAAATCAAGTCTAGTCTTGCTTATCGTCAAAGATAAGCATCTCGGTCAATGCCGGTCAACGGCGGGTTTGACCGGTCAACGGCTGGGTTAGATGGACAAAATCGTCATTTCAGAAGAGAATAAAAATTAAATGCATCAACGACTTTCACGTGTCACTTAACGTTCAAAATTTAACCGAGGGGGCAGAAAATGGAACTCGTGCTAACGGTGAATTGTTTAAGGGAAAATTTGTTATTTTTAAACTTTAGATAGCATTTTATTACTTCGCCAATAGTTTAGGAGGGACAAGTGTAATTTGTCAAAAAAAAAAAAAAATACCGAACAACCTATGCAAGTAAAGGACTTTTTAACCACGGTTTAAAAAAAAATTAACTACATAACCGCATCATACTATACCAATATTGTACGACAAGGTGCAGTCTAGGTTATACATTTTGTTGGCAGTTGAAATTCATCTAACAAATAATTTTATCGTGACCACCTCACCATAAATCAATTCATACCATGGTAAAGTAACTAAGAGAAAATCTAAAAATATATATATAAAGAATACGCAAATTTATATTGGTTCATCTAAATTAACGTCCACTTTGAGATTTTTAAAAGAGAGGTGATTATTTCACTTTGAACTCAGAGAAATACAAGAGCACTCGAAAATAATGCCAATAATTAAACTTAGAGTTACCTCCTAGGGTCTATTTATAATATTGTAGGTCTAGCTTATAATTCTCAAAATCACAATTATCTTATCTCTAATTTGCCTATGGAGATAATCTTGTGGTTTCATCATGATCTTTCGGCTGAATTCTCTGTTATTTGAAATGGAGAAAAAAATTATGCGTGATATGACGTTGACTCTGGACGCGGCTTGGTGAATTCATCTTGGGTATTTTGCAAGGTTGGAAAGTGTATGCGCTGACATATATGTCACCTTATCAATAACCGAGCTACTATATATAAGTTATTGCTTTTATGATTGAAATGCAACAGCTCGGTTGAGCCATCAACACCTTTTAAACCTTAAACCTTTCACAAATTTAGATCAAGTTAGCAACTTTGTGTGAATATTTACTCAACGCATGAACATAAAAGAAATACTCATTTTGTCATAATAAATTTCCGACATTGCAAACTCCATCCAAAGAGAGCAAAATATTAGAATCATTCGACACTTTAGTTCTTAAACTTTTATTTTTATCTTATTACTCAGTGAATTTTTTTTTTCTTTCTGTAGTTTTGATCACTAATACTAAAATTGATAAAAAAAGAAATTAATCTCTAATGGAGATAATCATGTTTTTGTCGCATCATAATTTGAAATTTTACAAATATAGTTACATTATGTGCAAATGTCTCCTAACTACTATTAAATCCTATTGAAAACTAATGTACTTTGCATGCAATCTAACTATTTATCCAAGTGATTATGTTAAATTTCAAAAATTCTTCATTACTTTTAGCATCGGGCCCAAAACTACCCAAAAAAAAAAAAAAAAAAAAAAAAAAACTAAGGAGTAATCTGCAAAAAAGAGTTTAAAAACCAAAACGTCATAATACTCAATAGTTTAAAAACTAATATAACTATGCTATACTTAAACAAACAGTCTAGAAATATCCTATGGGGGTGAGTGTTGAGTAATTGCATGAATCAAAATATCTAGTACGATAAATTTTATATCCGATGCTTTATTAAGATTTGAGAGTAAATATATATACAATTAGGGGTACACATATATATATATATATATATATATATATATGTATGTGTGTGTGTGTTTTTATACGGGTTTTTTTGGTATAATCTCATACGCGCCTATGCTCATTCAGATCTGCGCCATTTATACCCGTACCGTTTAGCCTCGCCCACAACTACCCAACTCCATGCGACTCAAAGTTGACCGTGGCCGGAAAAAGATAATATTTACAATAAATTTGAAGTATATAGGTATAGATATGCAACAATCTAAACTATAGTATATAAATTTTGATACCCTTGAAATACATAGTATAAAAATATAAAGAACCTTTTATAAACTATTGTGGAATTAAAAACGTTTTTTCGATAAAAATAAACTGTTGAGCGACAAAAAGGTGTGGATTGGGCATAAGTTTGTAATGTGAACAAATGTACAACAAATGTTATAATTTTTTCATAATCCAAAATACATTATAAACTATAAATAAATACCTTTTTAAAAAATTGTAGTAAATAACAATTTTTAAAATTAAACTAAGTAAATAACATATTTTAATATTATATGAGACAAATAGTAATTTACGTGGTAAATGAATCATTTACACAATCATTTACTGTATAAATAATTAATTTACAACTAGTAAAAATTCTTAAAAAAATTTTATTTACGTGGAAAAAATTCTTTTTGCCAATCATAAAAAGAAAATTTAAGCAAAAATAATATTTTTACTAATCGTAAATGAACTATTTGTATGATAAATGATTCATCTACCACATAAATTGTTATTTAATTCAAATAGTTTTAAAATTTGTTATTTACTTCATTTAGTTTTATAAATTGTTATTTACTACTTTCTCCATAAAAAAAATAAAAAATAAAAAAAACCATCTCTGTCTCATGTACGCCATGATCAAATTGATACAAGTCAATCTTTAATTTAAAATAAATTTTGTTAATAATACCTAGAGAATTTTTTGGTAAGCCATAAAAATACCCTATCAGTAGGATACAATGTTTAACTACAAGCTTCAGATTATATTTTATTTAAGATGTTATAATTCTAACTTCATCTAAGTCGTTCCTAAATTTGTTATGACCTTTAAATTTAAATCATTCTGTTTAATTTTTAGTATTCTAAATGATATCAAACGTGTCAAATTATGTCATGTCATTTAATAAACTCAAACGTTAAAACGTAAAAAAAAAAAATCATTCTTTTCTCTTTTTTGCGAAGTAATATAATGTAGTTGGTCACACATAAGATAATTTGAGTCCATGACCGTCTACCTTCCTACCTTACCATAAAATTCTCTTTAAATAATAATATATAATAGAAAATCCAAATTACAATTGAACATTCCAGCAAAATAATAATAATTAAAAAAATGCAAAAACCACATTAATCAACAGCAACAACCACATGATTTACACGATCAAGCCCCTTTCTTTTTTTTTTTTAACACCTATGTTGGTGGCATGCATAAGGGAAGAATACAAAACCGAGGCAAAATGTTAAAGGAAAATACGGTTCTCTCAAGTAGGCAACCCTTAATGTTATCATCTTCGGCCTTTTCCTTTTCCTTTGGAATCAAAATGGTGAGCTTTGAGCTTCTTCTTACGCATGGTAGTCGTGGCACCTCCACCCTCTCTGAAGGGCATCCCCATTAGAGCCAAAAGCTTCTGCCCTTCTTTATCTGTTTTAGCCGTTGTGGTGATGCAAACATCCATTCCCCTGGGCTTACCAAGCGCATCAAACCTGACCTCCGGGAACACGCTCTGGTCACGAATCCCGATGGAGTAATTCCCATGTCCATCAAAGCTGCTTGAATTCACGCCCTGGAAATCCCTTGTTCTCGGAAGCCCCAAGTTAATAAGGCGATCAAGGAATGAGTACATTACCTTCAAAATTAAAAGGGAAAGAAGAAGCCAATTAGCATACAACATACATTTAGTTAACTAGTCTCGGAGAAAAAAAAAATTCATAATCTGGAAAGTGATAGTACAAAGGATACAACCCTTCTAAGCATGGAAGGAAGTATTTTGCAGCATCTTGCATGTAATTGAATGAGAGCTTCGCACCATAAAAGAAAGAGGTATCTAAGTAACGCATATCACTAAATAGTCTTTCCTTCCTTTCACATTAAACAATAAGAACCCGCTCCCAACACCAAACCAGCATTTAAGCACGGCTAATTGCCTAAAGGGTTGTAGCCATAGCTAGAGTAAAGCAGTGGTGGAACAACATAAATGAGTAAACAAAAAAGTTTACACATCTGTCTCATTGATAACCATCTCCACAGCCAAGGCAACAAAGAGTGCAAAAATTACTAATAAAGCATCTCCCCAAACCAAGGCAACTGTTGTGGATGTATCCGCCTTGTTAATCATCCCCACAACCAAGGCAACAAAGAGTACAAAAGTTAGTATAAGCATCTCCTCAACCAAGGCAACTGTTGTGGTTGCTGAAAACTGATGCACTATTATAGCGAATGTCCAACTGCTAATATAATCAATGCCGCCATTCTACTACCACCATTACCAATACTTTCTTCCACAAACAACCCTCACCTTTCTTCCAGTTTGAACATTTGGGTATTTCTTAGACAACCCAAAATGCATCCTCCGAAAAATACACTTGGAGACTCTCCGCTGAACACAACAAATAATAAGCACTTGCCAATTGTGTAGCCATCATCTACAATGTATTATACTGATCGCTAAAAGCACAATTTTACATCACATTTTGTGAAGGGGGAAAAAAAAGAAAAAAAACTATAGTTCTGATGTAAAACTACCCAAGCGCTTTACTGATTGATACGCAAAATAACAGAAAATGATAGTAAAAATCAAGCTGAACACAAATCCAACTAAAAGGAAAAAACACTCACATTTCCTCTAAGCGTGACAGCAATGCCTAGCGGTTGACCTTCCCTGATCTTGAAGGTAGCAATGGATGCCCTTGCTCGAGTCTTCACAGGTCTCTGCCCGGTAATAAGCGCAAGCTCATTCATTGCTGCTTCCAATCCCTTCGCGTTCTGTTGAGCATCTCCAATACCACAGTTCACTACGATCTTCTCTACCTTTGGAACCTAACCATTTCCACCAGAAAAATAAAAATTAAAAAAATTCCAAGTACTCAGTTAGTCTTTTACAATCATTTGATCTATGAAGCTGCTGAAATAACATGAAAAGTACAGATGCAGTCCAATTCCTTAAAGGAAACCTAAAAAATACAGGGATTGTTTTACTCTTTTCTAACGAAATAGCACCGTTGAATTTCAGGTCTCTTTTTATTCTTCTTTTTCTTGCACAAAAGAAAAACAGCTAAGAAAATTTAGGATCACATAGGATTTTTTTTTTTTTTTGCTCAGCGGTTTTCCTTTATTCTTTTGGACTACTTTATTAGTTTTCTAACGAAATGGTGTTTGGACTCTTTTTCCACTTCTTACACAGGAGAAAAACAGCAGAGAGAAAAAAAAAAAAAAACCCTGTTGAGATACTACTGCTTCTCTACTCTCCGTTTGTTTCCAGGATTCTGGTCTGATTCTTGATTAGCTATAATATTTTTCTCATAAAAAATTTAAATTTCAAAAATAAAAATCATCAGAACCCATTAACCAAATGTCACGTACATTTTCTTAACCCAACAAAAGCTAGAACCAAAATTCCCAAAATCGCACCACATAAACTATAAATTACCTCTATTGAACACTTGCTTCAAACGAAAATTGAAAAACGAAGCACGCCACAACCAAAAAATCAGCAAACGAACAAATATCGATCCATTAAAGAAATGCACATAGAATGAATGGGAAATCTTCACCTTTAGGACATTGGTGTAGGAAAACTCTTCCATGAGGCGAGGAACGATTTTCTCGAGGTAAGTGGTCTTGAGGCGGTTGACCTTCTCTGACTCCGTCTTCTCCACCAGCACAGTCCCCGTCGCCGCTGTCGCCTTCACCGCCAAGTTTCTAAGGTTTCCGAAATGAAACCGTACGGAAGGCGGAGGTGCAACCGCCGGGAAATGGCCATGAAACGACGACGTTGCGGAGCCTAAGAGCGAAGGGGACGCCATTGGAAGTGAGCTTTCGTTATCTCTCGCTCTTTCTCACACTTGCTCTCTCTATATCCGTCCTTGGTGTTAGTATGGGACCTGGTAAAGAGGCCGTGAGTTGAGATTTATTTACGATGATGCCAGAGAGGTGTTTTGTCCGTTGGTTTTTGTGTAAATTTGAGTAAGGTCAGGGGTAGTGCTGTTTGGGAGTTTTTTCTTTCAATATGAAATAGGATAAGGTAATGGGCGGTTTGGATGAAAATGAGACGGCATTTTTTACAAATTACTAGTTTAAGCCACATGGATTTTTTTCTTTTTTTTTCGGCTAGACTAGAGATTCATTCGAAACTCAGAAAGGCCAACAAAAGGAATAACCAGATCACAACACACAAAACGATTAGAGGTGAAAGTTCAGAGTCCTCAGCCCGGGCCTGAATAGAAAGTTTGAGAGAGGGACAACTCAGCCCAACTTTTAAGACTAAGAGAACGTTTAGTTGGAGGATTTAAACTATGTGATTCGAATTATTTTTGATTTACGTGAATTTTTTGTAAGAGAAAATACTGTAGCGAACCATGAATCATGATTCGAATCAGGAAACGAATCCCTCCACCAAACATCCCCTAAAAGGTTTAGGATCGATCTGACCCGACTCAAAATTTTATAGAGTGTTTTTTTTTTAAAAAATATTTAAAAGGAGAGCATTTGGGTTGAGTCAGGATGACCCGAATAAATTTTTGAGCTCGAAAAAAAATTAGTTAACAGTGATGGGTCACGGGCAAACCTAAATTTACGGCTCTAAAAGCAATAGACACAAAAGCAGCTAGACAACCTAGGAAACTAAGAGCGAAGAAAAAAGGACTGAGGCCCTTAATTGGGGAACCACTCCTCATTGTCCTCAAACACATTACAAGGAATATTAGAAATAGGAATTAACACTAGACACTGAACCGAGCCTTGCCCACTTTGCCAAGTTGTGAGCAGTAAAGTTTGTCCCAAGATTAATCTAGGACAGATGAAAAGTCTCGAAGCAGGGTCGAAGTCTATCACAATCGATTTTAATGTTTTGAAGAGCCTAAGGGTAGTTCTCTAGAGTTCCATTAAGAGCAGAAATCGCTAATGTCAAATCCCTTTCAATGGCAGCTGTCTTCAACTGATAGTTCTTTGCAAGCGAGATCGTGAATGAGTTGCTTCCGTTTCAGCCGCTGGAGCTTCCACTGACGTTGTTCTCATACTAACTGCAAAGATTATAGCACTATTTTCATCTTTTCCAATCGCAGATAACATATCTCCAGAATGGCCTAGGGGTATGTCAACATTTATCTTGGTCCAACCTTGAGGTGGAGCAGTCCACGAGAGCTTATCATCTTTTTTGTTATGCTGAAGATGTTGTACGTATTCAGTTGATTGTGCTGCTGCTGCATTGTATATGTCCACTGGGTTAGTGTACAAGACAGTATCATTCCTTTATGTTACTACGCTCGCTCTCTCTGATTCTCTTGAACCGAAAATAGTGTTGATCTATATTGCTTTTGTACGTTGGGTGATTCTAGTAAAGTAGATAGCAGATTTACCAACATTCACTTTCTGCCCTGTCCAAGTGCAGTACTTTTCCAAACACTTTCTGATTGCCCTTGCCATTTGAACGCCAACTCGACCAAACACAACAAGATCATCAGCAAAGAAAGCATATGTGAGCTCCGTGACACCTTTTGCTACCTGGACCCTTATAAATTCTCCATTTACATTTGCTTTCTCGAAAAGGCGCGATAGAACTTCGGTACACAAGATAAAGAGGTAGGGAGACAAGGGATCCCCTTGTCGAAGACCTCTAGACGAGATAATGTTACCGTAAGCTCCTCCATTTATAAGAACCGGGAACACTGGAGATTTTATGCACTTTATATCCACTCAATCCAAGTAGCACTAAACCCAAAACACCACATCACCTCTACCAAAAACTCCCAGTTAATTCTATCATATGCTTTTCCATATTGATCTTAAGGAACATAAGCTCTTATTTTCCTGTCTTCTTTTGCATCGTGTGAAGAACTTCCTGAGTACTAATTGTATTCTCAGCAATCATCCTTCCCGACACAAAAACAGTTTGTAGCGGCTAGACCAGTCTTAGGAGAAGGTTTTTCAAACGGGCAGCCAACAACTTCGAGATGATCTTGTAAGTAAAATTACATAGGTTGATTGGTCTATAATCATTTGTTGAATTACATTTGGGATTAAAGTAATGTTCGTTTTGTTGAAATTTTCTGGTAGGGCTCTTCTTCGAAAGAAAGTCTTAACACACTCCAGGACATCAACCTTAACAATTTTCCAGTAATGCCAGAAAAACATACCTGAGAAACCATCAGGACAGGGGCCTTACAAGGATCCATAAACCAAATAACTTCAGTAATTTCTGTGTCGGAAGGGGGAAGAGACTAGCCTTTCATTTTCCTCGGACCCGACAAGCGGAGAAATAAGGCCTTCTAGCTGCTCTGGCCAAGCGTTTCCTTCAGAAGTGAACAAAGTTGAGAATTTTTCAATGAAAGCGTTTGTTGTGCTCCTTCTGGAATCATGAACTCCACCTCTTTTGTCCTTCTTTAAGCTAATTCAGTTACGCATTCCCCTCACGATTGTGGAGACATAAAAAAAACCTGGTGCTTCTATCTCCATTTTTCAGCCAACATACCCGGGATTTTTGTTTCCAAAGCAGTTCCTCCTGGCCTAGTCAATCTTCCAAATTGCTCTTTAACGACCTCAGACTTTCAAGCGCCTCATCAGATTCACCAAATTGTTGCAGTCGATCTATCTCCTTTCTAGATTCCGCTATACTCTTCTGAATATTGTTGCCCAAGTGTTCTCTGTTCCATTTCTTCGCAGCTTCTCTGGTGTGAAGGAGTCTAGCTATGAGTTGTGACGGTTGTCTAACTTGAATTGAGAGGAAGATTTGAATGTGCATTTCTAAATATTAATTCGTTCATTTCATCGATTCAAGTTTTGCTACAGTAAAAAAACTCTTAAAAACCATCGTATTTAATTTTTTTTATTATAGTAAAAGGCTCTCATATAAAATTGCATCACAATTCTAATTAAAAATTTGAATTAACGAACTAAATTAACCATAACTTTGATTTCAATTTCAATTTTAACTTCAATCTATACACTCAACTCAAATCACAAACTGTAATCGGAACACATAGTTGTATAACTCTGATTTGTAATGCAATTTTTAAAAAAAGAATAAAAAAACCTCCCTATAATCAAAAAAGTTCACCCTGAATTCTCCTAAGCCAGAAAAAAAAAAAAAAGGAAAACAAGAAACCAAAATCAACACTAGGATGATGATTCCTTCAAACACTTCCGACGTTATAAATTTTTTTGGCACCAAGAGTGATTCAACACTTCTCATCACACATATATTGCCTTGCATTAGACTTTTTTTTTTTTTTTTTTTTTTGAGAATAGCATTGCATTAAACACATAAAACCACTTTTTTTTCTTTCTTTTTCTTTTGGCTGAAGACACATAAAACCAATTGTTAAAGCATTCTATTTCCTTACATATGCAGTTTTATTTTTGGTAGATAAAATTGCGATGATGTTGACATTAACTTTTTAGGACATATTTTTGAGATTATATGCCAACAAAAAGAAAAAAAGAAGAAATAAATTGAAGTTGATCAAAATTTTAAACACTTTTGTTACAAAAACCAAATAGCACTGTATTCGATGTCTATATATTAAAAGAGTAGAAATGGAGCCTCACTGTTCCTTTTTTAGTCATCCATTTCATACCCTTTGATGCTTTGGTTTTTTTTTTTTTTTTTTTTTTTTTTTTTTTTTGTGTTTTTTTTTTGGGTTTTTTTTTTTTTTTTTTTTTTTTTTCTTCTTCTTGTGATTTTTGTTTGGGCTTTTTATGATCTCTTTTTCTTCTTTCTTTTCTTTCTCTAAATTTTATATTTTGTAATTATCCTTTTTTTATACTTTTTCTCTTCATTTACTCCAATTAATTTATATTTTCAAACGTCATCCTACTTAGATATTTATTTCCGATAATGTTTTAATATATTGTTATAGGATTAATTTTAAAAATTCCTCTCATATTATGACCTTTTAATACTTTATCCCCTAAATTTTAAAAAGTAAAATCTGTTTCATCCGAATTTTGTTCCGTTAACAAGTTTTATCTTTCTGTTACAATGAGTGACAGAATTGCCACGTGTCACTTATTTAATAAGAATTGAAAGCGCAATTACGCTTATACCCTCCTAATCAAATAATTCTCCATTTTTATTGAAAAATTTCACCATTTTCGTTCCCATTTTGCTTCTTTTTTCTTCACCTCGTTCATCCATGACTTGTTCCAGCGTATCTACCTTCTCCTCCTCCTCCTCCACCCCTCCTCCTCCTCCTCTTCCAGGCCATAACGATTTCAACGGATATTTGAATGAGAATCAACGGCGTTGTCTTCTTCGTCGACATCATCGTCGTTGCCGTTGATTTCCCCACCATGAGGACTTCTCCGGCCACCAAGATCGGCGGCCTTATTGAATGAATCCATGTTTTTAGATACAAACTATCCATTTCTTCCTGTAATACTCTTGTTTCTGAAATTCTTCTGTTTTGTTTGGAATTTCTCTGTTCCTTACTATTTACAAAGCAAAGAAATGTGGAAGATTGTAATTGTATCAGTGTTAGACAAGCCTAACATAACTAAAAGGAAAAAATGTAAGAGATAGAGAGAAAGAGAGAGAGAGAGTTGATTATTATGCAGAGCAAGAAAAGGAGAAGCTTGATTTTTCCTCATATTTTTCTTTTTTGGGGGAAAAGTTCTAACCCTAACACAACAAAAAAATCGACAAAATGGGGTTTTTTTTAACGCATTTGAGTTTTTTTAATTGCTTTTTTAATAATCTAGGATTGTTACAGGTTAATTATGATAATATCCTCTTCAGATGGGTCATATACCTGACACGTGGTGATTTTCGTCACTTATTGTAACAGAAGGATAACACTTGTTAACAGAATAAATTTTGGAAGGAACGGATGTTACTTTTTAAAATTCAAGAGGTAAAGTGTTAAAATGGTCATAGTTTGAAAGGAATTTTTGAAATTAATCCATTGTTATATTAAAAATTATTTTCACAAATTCCTTTCTAACTGTCCCACTAAAACAAAATTTCTAAATATATGCCCCTGCTCAAAATTTTTTTCACGGCCCTTTCGACTAATATTATTGTACACGTATAAAGAGCCATCATGACTTTGTTATTCCGATTTTAGTTCACTATATATTAAAAGAGTAGAAATGGGGCTCACTGTTCCTTTTGTTTTTTTTTTTCTTTCTTTTTTTTTGTGCTTTTTATGATAACCTTTTCTTCTTTATTTTCTTTCCCAAATTTTTATATTCATTTACTTATCCTTATTTTTAACTTTTTCTCTTTCATTAACTCCAATTAATTTTTTTTGAAATGTTAGTAGATATTTCTTTCTGATAGTGCTTTAATATATTGTTACATTAAAAATTATTTTCACAAATTCCTTTCTAACTATCACACTAAAACAAAATTTTAAAAATAAACCCCTACTCAAAACTTTTTCACGGCCTTCTCGACTAATACTATTGTACACGTATAAAGAGCCATTATGGCTCTGCTATTCCTTTTTTAGTCTTCTAAAGCGAGTCGTTTTGACTCTTTTCTTTTTTTAAAAATGGTTTTGGTTCTTTGCTTCTTTCAACTTTTTTTTTTTTTTTTTTTTGGTTTCTCTTTTTGTTAATTTTTTTCCCTTTTTAAACACTTGAAATTAAAAAAAAAAAGTAATGGGCTAGCAAACAACCTAGAATATGGACCTATCAAATGTACATTTTTTTTCACTTTTTATCGTAATATAAATGTTAAATTCTACCTTATTCAAATAGTAAATGTTAAATATAAAAAGAGTGAATAAGGTAGAATTTAATGCTTTTTTTTTTTCACTTTTTATTGTAGTCATTTACACACTAATTTAATGCTTTTTTTTTCTCCTCGCTCTTTTCTTTGCTTGTTTTATCTTCTATTTTAACTCCTTTATTTTTCCTCTTGTTTTCTATAACTTTTTTGGTGCTTTTTAAAAAAAAAAACTTTTTATTTCTTTTTTTGTCGTGTTAAATCCTAATCCTAAGTATATAAAAAGTAAATATTTAGTTGTTGTACATTATATGGTAGTTCAAAACAATGAATTTTAGATGCTTTATTTTTTCTTTCATTTTTAAGTTCCAATCCCTTATATTTTTCTTTTGTTATTTTATAATTTATGTCCATCCTAAAAAATATGTGGTTTTTAAAATGGTAAGTTTTTAGGTGTTTTATTTTTTTCTTTTTATTTTTAAGTTTTAACTCATTTATTTGTTTATTTGTTTATTTTATTGTCTTATAATTTAGAATGTTTCACGTATTTTTATAATTAAACATAACTTTTTCACTTAAACTGTATGCTTGTTTTTTTATTAATGTATACTTGTTTTTTTTAAATTTTAAAAATGATCTTTGAGGAATTCAAACATTATATTTTATGGAGTTAAGTGTGAAATTTTCGTTATGACAAAAATACTACTTAAGTCACGTTTATTTTACGGATTTGAGTTTTGCTACAGTAAAAAGTTCTCTTAAACAATCACATCTAACTTTTTTACTATAATAAAAAGTTCTTACATAAAATCACATCTCAACTCAAATTAAAAATTTAAATTAGCAAATTAAATAAGCCCTTACTATTTTACTACTTAATATATACTATTTTTTAATCTATAAATAAAAATCATCATCTATATTTTTTTTACTTATTCTTGTTTGTATTTTACGTTATTATGAGATATTTATTTTCTGTATTCGTATATAATTCTGAATCATAATTTTTAATTTTTTATAGTATTTTTTTATGAGAATATTTTTAAATTATGATTCGGAATGAATTAATGAATTAAAGATCCCGTTCACTTCGCTGATTCGAGTTTGTAATTTGAGTTGAGATGTGATTTTATGTGAGAGATTTTTACTGTAGTAAAAAAGTTAAATGTGATTATTTGTGAGAGCTTTTTACTGTAACAAAACTCGAATTCTAAACTTAAATTGGTGAAGTGAACGGGATTATAACTAAATTGTGAGTAAAGAAGAGAAAAAATCTTCTAAAAAATTGAACTTTAATTAAAATTTCATTCTCACGTCCTCTATTTTTACGCGCATGATAATTGGTAGTTCTCTAGCGTACACTAATAACAGATCTTCGTGCATTCACTTGCGAAACAGCGCGTGAAATTGGTTCTAAATCTTATCAATTATTATTATTATTTGTTTCTTTTTTCTTTTCATCCTCATCGATGTGAAGGTGAAGAGAGAGAAAGAATTGCAAGAGACCCCTTGCCCTGTTTGTATCTCTCTCTCTCTAACTGAAACTTTCTCTCTCTAATCGATCGAACGTTGAACCAGCTTAGAGATCGTTAACCGCAATCCTAATATCTTCACTGTTTCTCTCTCTCTCATTCGGATCCAGGTTTTCTCTTCGGAAGCTCGTGGAGAAGAAGAACTCGAAAGAGGAAAAAGAACGAAGACGAGAAAAACCCTAGAATTCGTTTATGCTTTGTTTTCATGGTATAACAGATGATTGTTAGGGAGCTACTTTTTAGTGGGAATTTAACGTGATTTTTTTTTTATTTCTAGGAGAAATATTCGAGTTTAGATTCGCAGGAATGTTGATTCTGTAGATGTACATATCTTCTTCGGAGTTTGAATTCGGAAGATTTTGGGAAAGTTAGAGCTGTTTCTGATTGTTAGGGCGTAATCAGATGGATCAAGAAATGGAATTTTCTTGGCTTTAGGGTTCGTAGTTAGTTGATTGGGATTCTGTTAATTTTGGTTTGGTCGGGATTGAGGAATCGGTTTGGATGCGTTAAAGGGATTATGAAGAGGAGAGTTTGAAATTTCTTCGTAATAAATTGTGTGGTTTACTTTACCAAAATGATTTTACTGGATTCGAAGAAGGAACTAGAATAATAGATTTGAGTACATGTATTTAGGCTTTGGAGCTTTTTGTCGAGATAGAAAGTTGATTTTGGATGGTGATTGCTTGAGATGGTTTCTGGATTTTCGCCAGTCGATTCGGCTTGAGTTGTGAGTTCGTGAAAGTTGGTTTTCAGTTTTCACGATTTAGAGTGCTAATCATTAAGCACAAGCTAATCGGCTTTCATTCGAGTGTTGTTTGTTTGAAGAATTTTGCAAAATGAGCTCAGAGGATGATGAAAAACACTTACCAGACCAGTTTATCGAATTGAACGACGAAACACATAAGTAATACACTTGGGGGTTTTTTTTTCCTGTAATTTGGTTTTGTTTATGTGGGCTTTGACCTTCAATATTTCGTTATTCTTAACTATTTTGTTCCTTTTTTTCTTTTTGGTTGAATGCTTCAGGAAGTTAAGAATTTCATACACGAGAGATTTCCTGTTGTCATTAAGCGAGTTAGATGTTTGCAAAAAGTTGCCTAGTGGGTTTGATCAGTCACTTTTAAGGTAAGAAGATCTCTCTGAGAACGATGAATGATGATCTTCTTATGCATATTTTGTTTCTTCATGTAGTGGGAACTGAGTAAAATATAGTTTAGTGCTGCTTTGTTTGTGAAGCATGTTGTGGCTTGGTCTTAATGCTTGTATTTTCTTTTTTTCTTAATTAAATCAGTGAATTTGAGGATGCTTCCCAGGACCGGCAGAGAACTTCTGGTGGTTTATCATTAAATAGTTTCAGGCGTAACGAGTATGGTTCATCCCCACCCACTAGAGGTGATTCGTCTAGTTATTCTCGGGGAATTCATGGAAGATGGGAAAGTCGTTCTTCCGGAAAAAGTGACAGGGATAGCGACTCCCAATCTGACTGGGATGCGGGTAAGGTTTTAGATAAAGCTATGCTGATACTGTTGTGATTTCTCCAAGCATATATCTGACTATTTGCTGTTTAATTCTGTTTATACTCCTATATAAGGGTGAAACTATGTTTGGCATGATTTTTTATTCCTTTGTGGTAGTATGGCTACGCCAGTCATTATGTTTGGCATGAGTTTCTCATCGGTTCTTCTGATTATCATTAGTGTTTTGTCCTGAAGAATCTCTTGGCGGTCAACATATTATGGCGTAGCAATAATTAAATTGATGATTTTATCTGTTTCTAAAAGTGTTATATTGATGCTTTCACCATCAAGAGGAGAAGTTGCATACTTGCATTCAGCCAACATATCCTTCCATGAAAATAAAATTAATTTCTAAAAAAGACAGCCATTGACAAATATATCCAGCACGGACAATGGAGGTTGTTAGCAACAGTGCTTACCAGAGCTCACGTGTTTAGTGGCCGAATAACTATAAGAAAGCTTATTATTAAACCAACCAATAGGTTACTTCGAAATGATGATGATGATGATGATGATGCCCAGACTCTGCAATTGTTGGTGAATAATTAAAGATACGCGCACCCTCTCACTTGAAGGTGTATAAGTTGGCAACCAATTTATACACTTTGCCCATCTTAATTTTTACTGGAGAATTCTTAGACTTCTTCTATGGTATGTAGTAGAAGCTATGCTCAATCTGTCAGCAGCATCATTGCCCATCTTAACTTATATCGTGCTAGACTGTTTTCATAAAGCATTTGATCTGTGGAATTCTTTTTTTATACCTATTGGATTTATCTTATTTATATGCAGATTCTGGAAGACGATATGGCAACCAACCTAGGCGGCCTTGGCAGGTTCCTGAGCATGATGGGCTTCTAGGCAGTGGTTCATTTCCAAGACCTTCTGGGTATGCTGCAGGGGCATCGGCAGCAAAGGTTAGACCAAATGAAAACTACCAGCTCAGCAGAAGCAATGAACCATATCAACCTCCACGCCCATATAAGGTTTGTATTTTCTATTCATTTACTTGTGAAAAAGATTTCAAATTACAACTTCAAGCCGGAAAAAGTCCGAAACAATGATTGTGATTTAAATTTTGTGACACTTCCAGTTTGATTTTATCTGTTGAATGTGTATAATGCAATTCTGCAGATGATTAATCTTGGAATAAAAATCATTTCGGATAGACCTCCCTTGATGTCCCATTTTTGTTAACCGATTTTCAGGCTGTACCTCACTCACGGAGGGAAACCAACGACTCATACAATGATGAAACATTTGGTTCTTCCGAGTGTGCAAGTGAGGATAGAGCAGAAGAGGAAAGAAAGAGAAGAGGTAATTGTTATTATCTATATTCTCGCCCTTTTTTTTTTTTTTTTAAACAGTCTTACAGACTTCTATAGTTGGCCATATATGGTTTTTTCTCTCAATTGAAAATGAGTTTACATATGACAACTTTCCTCGCAGCTTCTTTTGAATTGATGAGGAAGGAACAACATAAATCATTTCAAGAAAAACAGAAATCGAATCTTGATAAGAATAAAGATGATTTCGACTTTTCTACCCTGATTGAAGAGTCAAAGGATGACAAGAGATCTGTGAAGAGAAGCAGCGAGTCAAATCTGGCTTCAGGTCATGATCCTGAAAAATATTCTGCTCCTTCACAAATTCCTGCATCCAGACCACTTGTACCCCCAGGTTTTACCAGCACAATTTTGGATCGAGCAAAATCTTTAAACCATTCCCATGAAGCGGAGGTAAGTCATGTATCTGGAAGTTGGTTAGTCATGGATGTTAACTTTTGCTTTAAGTAGAGTGTAGCTTTGGGATTCTTATATAAATCACAGTGAATCATATCTGGGTTCTCATCCTTTTATTTGATTGTGACATGTTATTCATATTTCCTTAAAACTTGAAACTCACAACCGTGACTTGTTTTCAGTGTAACAGTTTATTGAGATTAGTTGATGTATAAAAGCCACACGCTGTACATGGTTATTCATATAGTTGAGATTAATTGAACTTTGTAAACTCATTCCTCCTGTGTAACTGGAAAGTTCTTAGAAACGAATAATCACACGTAAATGAGGAGTTTGCAAATTTTATTTGTTAGCTGGGAATCTTGAGGGATTCAGTGGTTATTATTTGTTTTTTTTTTTCTTTCTCCCTTTCTGTTCTTACTAGATTTTATACGCTCAAGATCTCTAAGCCTTTGTGCTGCTACTTTTGCATACATATATATTGGAGATCAGTGCTTCATACACACAAGGTTCTGTTTATAAAATTTCTTACATTATTAATGGGGATTTTGATTTTAGAGAAATCATTTTAAACCATAGGAAAATTCAAAGTTCCGTTATTCACCTATTTTATTGTTAGGAACATTCTCTAGTTCAAGAACTTTAGTCGCTTGTACCTTGCTTTGCTTTAATAATGGTAAACTTATCTGTATTTTGTAATATAGTTATGATTGTTGATCATTACAGTGTGTAATCTAGCTTCTCCCTCTTGATGAAGTAAGCTTTCGTAAATAGTGAACCTATGCTGAGAATTATATTTTATCCCCTGTCATAGTTTACTTTCCTTTACTCACGGCACTTCTTTTACTTATCTGTAGGTTGGAAGTCTTGAAAGTGAGGACAATCTTTTGCATGGAAGAAGCAACACTGTTGTAAACTCAACTTCTAATGATCTAGAGGACAAACAATTAGCTGAAGAAATAGATTTAAGGAAGCAAAAGCATGAAAGTGTGAGTAGCCATGCTTCAATTAATAATCAAAACAGAAAGGGTCCAGGTTTATCATCTTTCTTAGATGCTTCTGATAAAACAGTTGGCACTAGTAATATATTGCGCGACAAAACTCATGCCTCACAAGTGTTTGAAGCTTCAAGCACTAATGAAGTTGAGCTTAATGTTGAGAAGGTAAATGGGTCTTCAGTTTTGGGTGAGTCCAATCAGGGTCATCCTACCTCAATCCTAGATAAGCTTTTTGGCAGTGCGTTAACACTGAGTGTTGCTGGCTCCTCCAGTGTTCTTGAGGTAGTTTCTATATCTAATTGAATCTGTTCTTTACGATTTGTATTTAATTTCTCTTTAACCATTATATATTGTTATTCACAGTATTTTTTTATATATTAATAAATAGTACTTGTTGCAAGTGTTCCTATTATTTACAGCTATAAGTTGTTTTAAATTACAAGTATATTTTTCTCTTTTTGCCATTGTGATGGATGTTCTCATTGTTCTTTAGTTCTTTTTATAACTAATGCTATGTTTGGTAGAGGTGAAAAGTGGGAGGAAAGAAAAGAGTGGAGGGATTTTTGAAGAGAAAATATAATTCTAGATTGTTTAGTAGGAAGGAAAAGGGAAGGGAAGAGAAAAGTAGAGAAAAAAAAGGACCCATGTCTCCCACCATTTTTTACCTCTCCAAAAGTGGAGAGATTTTTGGAGAGAACCTGTCATCCTTGCATTAATATTTAAATTACCTCTGTCCTTAGTTCTAAATTATAGTTGTATATTAAGAAGCTGAAAATTATAACTATATTGTTAGGATCCTAGACTCAAAAGCAATGATATACCAGCAAGAATTGGAACGGGAACCAACTAATAGCTTCTTTATTGAATATTAATCAATTTACTAACATCAGTGAGCTCAACGAAGCTCCAAATCGGCAGGAATGGAAAATACAGGAAAATAAAGATAGAGAGGGATTTTCGAGGAACCCCACAACCTCCCAAGCTAACAGCCGAAGCACCCCAAAGGCCTCGATCCTTCCCCAAATACTCTCCCCTCCTCTAACCAACTTCCCACGTCAGCAACTCCCACCTTCAGCCAAACTCAAATCCCCAGAAGAGCCATCCACGCTCACCAAGCCCACTTCCTTGGGCTGAACTTCACTATTCGGGCCTGGGCCCATAGCATCCCCCCGCTCGGCCCTCCTTACATAGACTTTCCGTACTGGAGGTCTAACATATATTAAATAATTGGCAAAATAGTGATTAGTCGAACACCCATTTTCTTTCATCATATCTCTCACTAAACAAGATAAGGGAAAACCAACTTTCTTCTTCTCATTCACATTTTCTCTCCCTTTTGTGTTTTTTCTCCGTCCCTTCTTCCTTCTGTCTTAATCAAACAGGGCATAAAGGTTAATTCTATTGTCTTCTTGTATCAAGCCTACATGAGACCTCCATCTACATTTGTCCCTGCCAAGGATACAGTGTCAAAATGATATGTCATGTGTATATAGTCCTTACCAAGTGATTTGAAAATCATGTTGTTGGGTCATGTATGCATTGATTACATGCATTGATCTATATGCCTTGCTTTTTTGAGTCCATGCAACTTTATTGGCTTTAAGTCATTAGAAATGTTTGAGATTGACTAGTCTCTTTTGCTTCCATGATAGCATCATAATAATGAAGTAGACAAGGCACAGAGCCCTCAAATCGCCCAATCTTCGAAATTCGCCCATTGGTTCAAGGAAGAAGGTTTGCTACTATTAATATTGGAGTCAAGTTTTCTATGCTTCAAACTTGAATTGTTTTTACTTGAAGCACTAACAAATGTTTTGTTGTTTCCATTTTATTGCAGAAAAGAAACCAGGCAATGATCAGTCATCTGGGCGGCCAAATGACTTGCTGTCTTTGTTAGTTGGCAGTGAAAAAGATGGATCCCGAGTTTCTGGGAGTAAAAATGAGAAAAGTTTACCCAACTTTCCCTTGCAAAACTCTGAAACTGCAGACAAGCTTGTGACATCGGATGTTATATCTGCTCCAGTAGGTAGTTTTGACAAGTTGTTCAAGGATAATAAACCAGAGCCAGTTTCTGCAGTCCTTACATGTGAAGATCTTGAACAGTCGATCCTGTCAGAAATTAGCGAAAATGGTTCAGTCGCACTGGTACCTGTTCAGAGCTGGACTGACCCTGATGGAAAGACTGAGCCGCCAAAAGCTGATAATCTTGCATCCCAGCACCTCCTTTTGTTACTACACAAGGGGACTACTGTGAAAGACGCGGAATCATCCTACAATCTAGACACCTTATCTTCTGACAATCTTCACGACATTGAAGAAGCTACTATTGCCACTGCACTTCATAGCTCAAGTGAGGCTAAAGCCGAAAATATTTCTCACTCAGCAAAGTCTCTTACTCTTGAAACACTTTTTGGGTCTGCTTTTATGAAGGAGTTGCAATCAGTTGGAGCTCCAGTTTCCAGCCAAAGGGGCTCTATTGGACCTGCAAAAGTTGATGTTTCTGAACCCCATGGATTTCCTTTTCCTGTGGCGGATAATCTCCTTCCTTCTTCAAATGACATTGGATTTAGCACTCCTGCTCATGAGAGTGGTGTTCTGACAGCAAATAAAAGGAAGCAAACCAAAATCGATCAGATTGAGGAGCAATGGTTAAGCTTCGATGACACTCAAGCTGAAATAAATACGTCACAGCTTCGAGCCAACTTTGGGTCTAAGGTTGGTGGCTTTGATGTGCCTGCTGATGTTCGGTTTCCTGAAGAAGATAGCTTGATTACCTCTAGTGATCCTCTAAACCTTGAAAACTTTATGCCGCCTGGAAGTATGGTTAAATCCGAGCTGCTGTCCTCTTCAAATGTACCAGTTGACTATGCTGAAAAGTTAGCAACCTTCAATTCTGCCTTCAGAGATGAAAGATCTATCCGGGGAGGTCAAGAACCCCCATTTCTTCGTGGTCCTTATGATATGAGGGAGTCCAGCAATCCTTATCAGAATCTTAATATTCAACCATCTTTTCCACAGCATCATCCTTCCCAACTGAATAACAACATGGGACCATTGTTCCATCATTTAGATTCTCATCCTGTTAATATCAATTCCCAAATGAAGTTTATGGCTCCAGAAGCTGTAACCCATCACGATCCTCCCCAAAATCACCAAATTCCTATGAATATGCTTCGTCCGCCCTTTCATAGTTCCGGATTATCTGGATTTGATCAGCCCATTCATCACCCTATGCTGCAGCAGATGCACATGCAAGGCAATTTCCCACCTAACCTGCTTCAAGGTTTACCCAGGGGTCCATCACTACCTCCTCATCTTAACCGGAGTGCGCCAATGTCTGCTCATCCAAACTTCGCTAGTCTTGGGATGCCGCAGCCAGGTAAAATGTTGCCTGCACAAATCTTGTTCCCTCTTTCCGATTTTAAATGAGTCATCATTTTGTTTATGTTCTATTGCATTGCATTGTTCCAGTGGCTTTCGCAGGTTTTTTCCACTTAATTTTCATTCTAGTTAAATCCTTCGTTGACATGTGCTTAAATTCTTACCAATGGCCGTACCTGGAATTGTCTTTTCTTTGAATGATTTGAGACCAAGTATGTGGCCTTTCAAAGTTTCTCCTCTCCAAGTTTCCTTTCCAAGTTCCAAAAACTTGCACGCCTTTCTCCCTTTTGAAGTGACAATTAAGTTCATTGATGAAACACCTTAAATAATTTCTGTTTCCCAGAAGCGCACATATCTTGCTATTATCTTTATTTACAAGATTTCGTTCTTTACCGTCGTCTCCTATATGAACTAAGCGAAATAAACTTTAGTAAATTATAAACTTTGGTTCAGACTATGTGACTGCTTATGTAGGTTAGGTTTGTCTACCTACAATTTAGCTCGTTTGTGAATTTCATGGAGCTGAATTTTAGGGACTATTAACATCTGGTCATGACTTGTGTTGTGCCAGAATTACATTCATTCTTATTGCGCTCTTTGTTTATTGTTATTCTTGTAATTTTCAGCTCATGATGTTGTTGGGGGAAGCAATCATCCAGAGGCATTTCAAAGGCTTGTCGACATGGAACTTAGGTCGAATGCAAAGCAGGTTCATCCTTTTGCAAGTGCTGGACAAAGTCATGGGATATACGGTCACGAGCTGGACATGGGTCTTGGGTTTAGATAGCAGAATTGTGCTTGTGCTTGTGTATATCACTGTATTCTCACCGTCTTCTGCTCGGATCTTCAACTCCTATCATGGGAGATGTTTCTTTCTTCTTTTTCGGGGTTGGGGTGGGAGTAGAAGGGAGGAGGGCATGTGTTTCCTTTTTAAGCAGGATTGGTGGCACCAGTGTAATTAATGGATTTTTTTTTTTTAATTTTCACAATCGGCATATTTACTGCATTCCGTTGATTTCTTCGTTTAATTTGGAAACTGAAGTGAGATAATAATCAACATAAAAATATCGGTATCAATTCAAATATCAATAATTAAAGGGAGGAAATTTCGACAGATCGGTGAAAATTGATAATTAACATTACATACATAAAGTAGGCAAAATTATAAAATACTATGATGAATATACAAAGTAATAAATGGTATACAAGCAATGTAGAATGAGTATATATGTATTTTGTTATAATTAAAGAAATGTTTTAGAATATCGATTTGAACTTTTCTCAATCTATACTAACAATAAAAGTGCTGCTAAATCCGTGCGAATTGATTTGGGTTGAACTAAAAGGGAAAGGAGAGAGATACTCAGTGTGTGAGTGAATTTTTACTTTATTCATGATTAATGTCTTTTTTGTTCAAATAATTATATTAGAAAAAGAGTATTAATTAAAGAATAAGAGTAAAAATTTAAATTTATGTTAAGTTTGATAATTTTCTCTCCAAGGTAATTGGTCTATTGGCAATTAAGAGACTTGCCCAATAAATCAGTGGGAATAATTTCAATATAATTTGGGATTAACTCCAAAAATTCCCCCTAAATTACACTCATGTAATACTTTGTTTCCTAATCTTTAAAATGTAACATCTGTTCCCTCTAAATAATGAAATATTAACAAAAAAAAGCCTTTCTATTAGGTTTTTAAAAACTGATATTTAATTTGTTATTTTGAGAGTATTTTGATAATTTTATGATTTAAAATTTAATTTGAATCTAAACTAATTTAAATATTAAAATTTTTATTCTACAAAAAAAAAATCATAATTTTTTTAACTTACATTCAATCAATAATGAATGTATCACAATTAAAAGTTCAAATTCAAATTAATTTTAAATTCAAACTAAAATTTTAAATCATTGAGCTACCAAATATCTTAAAATGATAAATTACATGTCAATTTTCTTTAAAAAAAACCTGACGGAGGGATTTTTTTTATTAATATTTTATTATTTAGAATGATCGAATGTTACGTTTAAAAAGATCAAAAGGAATCCTATATTTGTATAACATGTGTAATATTGTTGAAGATGAAGCGAATGTTCTTTTTAACACTACCATAAATCCCATTTTACACCAAAAGACAAGAAATTTCAACTTACATATACGAAGAATAATTACGTAAAAGGTACCTCGTCTCCTTTCCATATTGTTTCAGTAGGAATCTATTTGAGGATTTTTTTTTTTTTTGTTGTTTTATTAATTATTATTTTGATAATTAGGTAGTAGGAATCTATTTGAGGATTTTTTTTTTGTTGTTTTATTAATTATTATTTTGATAATTAGGTAGTCTAAATCACTTGAGAGACGTTTGGTTAGAGAATTCAAATCATGATTCATAGTTCACTACAGTATTTTCTCTCATAAAAATACACGTAAATTAAAAATAGTTCTAATCACATGATTCTAATTCATAAACTAAACGTCTCCTTAGTCGAGCAACGATTCACAACATACCACATTCCAGAAACCAATTTACAAGATTCCATATCAGGAGGAACTGCAACCCTTTATGGCAGGTACTTGTTCTTTTTCTATTATTAGGCTCCAACTACGCAGCCCACAAAACAAACTTCTGATAGCAATCCATCTAATTTAAACACAAATATAGCAAATTTCACAAACCATATACAATCAAACACCTGATGGCGATACACTCATACCTCTATACAAGATAAGCCTCTGAAACAAATCTAGTACAAGTGAAGTAGATAATTTACTACTATCCCTACATTACTGGAAGACAAAAGGACACAGTATATACATGATAAGACACAAAAATGAAGCTGGTCCCTTTACAAGCTTCACTTCACCATGAGAGACCCGTGGCTACTTAAACCTCAACTATTCAAACATATATACAGAGTGTTAATGCTGTTGTTGTTGTTAGAAAACACATCTCATAGCTAGTTCCTTTATCCTGGCAGATGGAACTTGGAGAGCAGCGAGTTACAAACGTCGACTTCTTAAGCCGATAGGATCACATTCTCCGATTTGAAAGGGAAGCTACACGCGCCAACGGTTTTGGCCCTTTCCGCATCAGCATCATAAGATGAAAGCAACCTTCTCTGCAATGATACCAAAAATAATGAGAAACTCAAGACTTTATAATCTACTAAACTGGAATGCTATGTCAAAGGTAAAGAAAGGTGAAAGCATGTAAAGGCTATGAAGGATTACATAAAATTTTAAGCAAGATGCAAGATGCAAAAGACGCAGGAAAAATAATCAAAGTGCATCAACTTCAAAATCAGCACTCTCAATGCAAGATGCAAAAGAGGTAGGAGAAAGGACAAATTCCAACAAAATGAAGAGGCAGCACTTCATCCTGCTGGGAAGAGGCATATGCAAATCATCAAATCAGCCCATCCAATGATGACATTTCACTTCTTAATGGCGTGGACATGATAAGAATCCCTCCATAACCATAAGGAGTCTAAAAGCATGCTTAAAATGCAGACCAAGGGCAAACTAAGCGGAAAGCTCCCAATTTAAATTGCGACTGAGATAATTTCTTTTTGACGAGAAACGTAGAAAGATTTCATAACAAAATGTCGCGAAAGAACAAACGAGAATAGGAGGATATCTGCCAAGAAGCAAAGGAAAGAATCATACTTCTATGCAGCATTACGCTTGACAATGATATAAGGGGGATCTTGATTATAAATAAATAATATAAAAAAGGATAAAGGAGGGACAGTAAAGCGAGCATTCCATCTCGCATCTCATGCATATGTTGCATTGTTTATCAATGATTAATAATAATGATAATGATTTTAGCTTCAGAATGGCTGGTGGGGGACTTAAATGCGAGCCAGAGTAAAGATTGGGTACGGGACAATACTATCAACCTAGAGCTGCACGAATCATTTTGTTACTAGCTAGTGTACGGAGTAAATTTGCTAAAACTTATGTATTAAAACCTGAACCAAGTTCAATTGACAAAGTGTTCAAACGGTCCAACACTTGTACAAAAACAATGCGACATAATGCACCAAAAGAAGTTCAGTTTGGCAGCCAGCCAAACAAAGACAAGTCTGAATAGGCAATAGCTGTAATCTGTGCGGCTGAGTGTGTTTATTTGGAGGGAGCGACAGGAGGAGGGAGGGAGTCTGCCTTTGGACCCACCAAATTCAATCGTTCCATTGGAAGGAGTCAAGACCTTAAAGTCTAAAAAGACTATTTTACCTTCCAAAAGGATTAACAAATAATAAAATAGGCGATATAGCAACTAGACAAACAGCTACTTTCCATCTTTCTCCTCTCCATACTTCACATTCCCCATCCTGCCAATCTATTCATGCTTTCTACTCTCCGTCCCTCCAAACCAAACGGAGCCTTAAACTTGGCACCTCGTTGCAAAACTTTCACAGAAAAGTAAAAAAAGTACTAGACTTTCAGACGACATGCAGAATGTTTCATGGCCTACTTTATTCTAACAGCAACCAATATAACATCTCCTAAACAAGGATAACAGCTTGATAATAATGGGAGAGTTGAAGCCATTTTTTGTTTTGTTTCTGTTTGTTTAAAATATAAGAAAAAAATACTTGGTCACCCCTACAGGAGAAACATATTTTAAGTCATGACATGACATTGAGCACAAAGCCACATGAAAAAAATACAATCTTAATGCACTACATGCATTGTGCCATCAAGCTATAATAATGCTTAAAAATGGCAATGTTAAGGGAAACAAAACTCACATGATGCTCAAACTCCGGACTCACCAAATTAATTGAGAGGTTCCGCATCAACAACAGCGCCTGGGAAAAGACCAGATAAATCATTTGCCTCAGGAAATAGAAAACGAGACAATATAAAATATAGGATTTTCTTTTTAATAAATAAAAAATGACTTGGTAAATCCAAATTAATGGTATCTAAATAACATACCGTTTCCAAATTTATTGGATTCATTTGTTTCAATCTCTGCAAGTGACCAGTCTCATTAGGGTCAAAGACACTGCCAATGAAACTATACACTTGAGCAAAATCCGGCATAACTGCAAAATCATGAACTAAAGTTAGTTACCAATTGAAGTATTAAAAGTTTCCAAGAAAGACTCCAGAAGTGTATAGAATACAATACATATTAGTACTTTATCGAACATATGGACCACCGTTGTAGATGAAAGGCAAAATATCGTTTAATTGATTGAAGGCATACAACACTATAATATTTGATGCAGAACTAGGGGAATTGATGTAGAATTAGGGGAAGAAAGGGAAATAGAGAATACAATGAGGGAGAATTTAGAGAGAATGAGGGAAACAGCAGAGAAATTAGGAGAATTAGGAGAAGCATGAGGGAGAGAGTAATTCTGAAAATTCAATATTCATTTCATAGTCTGAATTATCTTCTAACAAAGTAGCCAATTGTAGGCTAATTACGTTATCAAAATTGGAAACTAAATATCCTAAATTAAATGCATTAAAGCAGAATAAAAAATCAATCCTGATCAACCAAATGAATTCCCCGATCAAGGAAATCAATCCCAACAAATCCTAATTAATGTGATCTGGCATCATTATTCTTCTTCTTTAGTGTAAAATGAGATGATCAACTTCATGGGCAGCATTATTTATCAAAACAAAATGCACATATTCATAGCATGAAGATCAGAGAAACTTTGTCAAGAAAACGACATGAACTTTGTAGCTAATTCATTTAAGACAAACGAGACAATTTACGATAACTAAGGGCCAAAGAGAAATGACAAATTTGTCATTCAAATATGAAAGTTAAAGTCTGAAGGCCCGTATTCAATCTCACCCTATTTAAGAGGCTAGCAAAAAGGTCACCAGTTTATGCTTTTTTCAATGAAGTATACTCGCATAAGTTTATAAACACGCATATTTTTCAATATCATTAAACGAAAAATTTAAAAAGATCAGTTACCTCTCATCGTCTTGGAGTGTAACCTAGGATCAATTGTTTCACTGGTTTGCCGAGTCCTTGGAGTGCTTTCAGTACTACTGCTATAGCAGGAATTATTGGCAGCACCTGGAACAAATAAACCTCCATCATCTGAAAAAACAACATAATTACTGTCACAAACGGAGTTATTAAATTTAAATGGGCTATGAAGCCAAAATTTAGACAGTAAAAATAGAGTAGAATCAACTGAAACCTTTGGTCACTTGTGCGACATTGACTGGTGGCACCGAACCATAATTCCAAGAAGACAATGTGGCACTGGTTACGGGATTTCCAAGCACAGATGATGAATCTGGCCTGTATATATATTCAGGCTCCAGCGAAGCAGTGGAGGATTGAAATGGCCCAGTAAGATGAGCAACATTTGGAGCTGCCAGAAATGCTAATGAGAAGTAAGTATTGAAGGAAGAAAAAAGTACGCATATGTTAACATAGATATCAACTACACGCACCATTTTTAGGGGCTTTTTGTGGGTACGGGTGAGCAGCTTTCCGCTTTGGTCGAGGGGGAGGTACATGTTCACTGGTCCCACTCTTCTGGACTTTCAGAAAGTACTTTTGTGCATGGCTACGTATCTATCAAAGTACACAAAAGTTAAAAGACTGCAAAAACTAAATGCTCAAAAACAAAGACAATGGTAAGCAGAAAGTAGGCACAAGATCTCCATGTAGCTCTAAGGTTATGGCTCCAACAAGTAGAACTATTACAAATATAGCCAGGATACACTAGAAATAGTCAATAAAGTATTCTGCCATGAACCACAGCTTTCATTGAGAGAAGTTACAAAGAACTTTCAAACTTCGAGCACAGAAGTACGCCAACCTCTACACAGAGGATAAGAAAAGTACCTGAATAACTGTTTTTGAACCAATAAATGCTTCAATCTTCTTCCAGTCACGATCAAATCTGAACAAGTCGAGCAAAAAATAACCAAAAAAAAAAAAACGCTTTAATCAATACGCATGACCTATAGGCTATAAGCTATAACAACTATACAATAGAAAAATCACACAGTGGGTGGCTCATTAGTTTTCAATTTACATTTTGTCAAATATTAAGAGGAGATTATGAATCATAGATCCTAATGAAATAATGAATAATTTTAAAATCTGATCAAACAAAATAAGAGACTGAAATAAATAAATAAATAAAGCTGTTTCACTTGAGCATTATTGTGGATGTGCTATTCATTTCGTATGAAAGAGATGGATTTATCTAAGCACTATTATTACTTTCAAATAGTCTACATAAACGCTTACTTGGTTGTGAATAGCAATGAACTTTTAATGGATAAACAAAAATTCTAGAAAATCTCGCCATACCAAGAGCAAAGTTTTACTCTACAAAAAATATTGCATTTTATTTACAAACCTAAATAAATAAATAAATAATAAAAAAGATACAATCTCACGATATACCACACCAGTTTATTGCTTAAATTTACTGACATTTCATTTCCTCAATCCAAAAGCCGTCCTATAAATAGCTTTAGATTATTAGCAATTATCAAACAAAACCCCAAAACCAAAGTATCAGATCAAAAATACCCAAAAAAAATAAAACCTACTTCTCAATGGCTTATCAATCAAAGCGAAAAAGGAAAAATATTTTTCATCAATTATCGCACATAATTCACACACAAAAAAAAGAGAATTTGTATATACTCATCGCCGACTTACAATTGGAGAGCTTCTAGAAACTTGTCGTGCTCTTGCTCCGTCCAGCTCTCTCTAGACTTCGTGATCGTGTACGGCTTCCGGATCTTCTTGCTCGGATCCTCCGTCAACGGCGCCGAATTAACAGCCGCCGTCGCCGAACCCGCCGATAAGTTTGCCGGCGCCGTCGGCGGAGGCATGGAATTGAGGCCCGGGAGGCCCATATTCATGGGATTGAAGAAGTGAAACCCTTGCGCTGGGTTCGGATTCACGGACACCATAAACACCCCTTCAAAGCTTTACTCCAGAAAAAGCAGACAGGAAACCAAACCACCACACAAAAAAACTGCTTTCAATAAATTGACAAAGAAAATGTTTTGTTTTTTGCAAAGTTCGAGTTTTTATTTTTATTTTCCGTTGTAGTAATCTGTGAGCTTTGTTTTGCTGATTTGTGGGGTTTCTTTGGAAAGTCGGACAATGACAACTACAATCCGAGATGTGGTTTATAAAACCCAACCAACCGCCTTTGGCCTATATATGTGACTAATATATATATATATATATATATATATATACATGTGTGTGTATATGTATTGATACAGAGAGAGGGAAAAATTCTTGGGGCACGAAAATTGGTATTACTGGAATGGGCAACCGTACACGTGGTGGGATTAAGTTATGTTGATAGTGACCTACGGTATTTGTAGGTAGGGGCAGGTGGCAGTTTTATGAATCATTTGTTAAAATTTTTTATATTTGTAGGCATTATGGTCTCGTTCATTTCACCGATTTGAGTTTTTAATTTTAAGTTTTTGTAATAAAAAACTCTTAAAAAATATCACACCTAACTTTTTTTGCTACAGTAAAAAACTCTAAAAAAATGTCACATCTAAACTCAAATTAAAAACTTAAATTCGCAAAGTGAACAATGCCTATATAATTGTAAATTTGGGGTCAAACAATACCTTACCACTTAAAAATTAAAAGTAAGGCAGATTTTCTAAAATATAGGTCAAGTTTTTTTTTTAATTATTAAATCTACGTATATTTTAATTTTTATGTGATTTTATTTAAATTTAACGGATAAAAAATTTACTTTACTAATATGTTAACATACTGAAAATTTTTTTAAAAAATAATTTCTTATTTTGTGTCAGAAGAACTCTAATTAACACGAAAAAAAACCCCATAAAACCTGAAATAAGCACTAAAAAAACCCTAAAAAACCCTATATCAACCCTAAAAATCAGAAAAACCCTTAAAACCTTAAAAATTTTAAAAACCCTAAAAACCACAAAAAAAACCAAAAAAAACCAAAAAAACCCTTAAAACCCCTCAAAACGCTAAAACCCCTAAAAAACCCTAAAAAACTCTAATTAAACCCTAAAAACCTTAAAACTCCTAAAAACCCCAAGAAAAATTAAAAAAAAAACCCTAAAACCCTAAAAAAAACCCTATGAAACAGGAAAATCCCTAAAACTCCTAAAAAACCTAAAAAAACCTTAAAACCCTAAAGAAACCCTAAAAACCCTAAAACCCCCTAAAAATCTAAATAAACCCTAAATAAACCTTAAAAATACTAAAAAAACCTAAAAAATCCTAAAACCCCTAAAAAGCGCTAAAACCCCTAAGAAAACCCTAAATAATAAAACCACCTAAAACACCCTATTATCCTAAAAGACCCTAAAATCCTAAAAAAAAAAAAAAAAAAAAAAAACCCCCAAAAAACCCCCTAAACCCCCAAAAAAAAAACCAAAAAAAAAAAAAAAAAAAAAAAAACCCCCTAAAAACCCTCTAAACCCCCAAAAAAAAATCCTAAATAAAAACTAAAAAAACCTAAAACACCAAAAAACCCATAAAACCCTAGAAAGCACCTGAAAACCCCTAAAAACCATAAAAAAAAAAAATCCTAAAACCCCCTAAAAACACTAAAAAAAGTCCTAAAGCCACTTAAAACCCCTTAAAATAGGAAAAAACCCTAAAAAAAAGTTCAAAATTCATTTCAAGCACTATGTATACTCTTTCAAAACTGTTTGAAACAATTGAAAACTATCAGATACTGCAGAATACAAAACTTCCCTTTTTGACCCCGTTTTCAACTATTTTAACAATTCTGCCCTTAAAAATAGATTTCAACGTTTCTAAATCAGATTGCATTATTTTTCAGCCAAAATTTAATACAACGTATGTTATAGAGTCCAGGATATGCCGTTTGAGCAGTTTTGAAAAATTCACCCAGTAAGTTTTATATTTTTGTGTTTTTATCCCAAAATAGCCAAATCTTTACAATTTAGTCCTCTAGGAAAGTTTAACAAAATTTCTTATGGTTTTCAACACAAAATTACTGTCAACATGCTGCCTTAACACAGATTTGTTAACATTCATAGTTTTGTGATTTTTGTCCAAAAAAATCAATTTTTACTAACGTTTTACATTAAACCACATAATAGGCCATATTTGAACTCTAAACTTAGAACAAACATAACTCAGGCATAAACATAGATTTTTGATCATCTCAAGAAGACAAAACATACTTCAAACATCCAAGAATCTTGCTATATCAAAACATTTCCATGCCAAAGTCCTTAAAGTTAGCAATTTTTAAGAAAGAAAAAAAAAATCAAAGCTTTATGTTACCAAGTTTTTTTCCCTACTTAAACCTAACAAAGCTTCATGCTATTTTTTATTTTTATTTTATTTTATCACTAAACCATCATTGCTCTAATCATACCATTACAAACATATACCCATAGATCTTAGAAATCAATTCACAAGATCTCTTTCTTACAACATAAAAGCATCAAAACTAAACTTTTCTCTCCAAAATGTTTAGAACTTTATACCTAGATAGTCCAAAGGTGTGCTCTCCTTTTCTTGGTTTCTTTGGTATCTCTCAAGTCTTCTAATGATTGCTTGAACTTTCCTAGTAAAGCAACCATTTCTAAACTTAAACAAAAACTTTTTTTGAAAGAAAAGCACTAAAAGCTAAGTTTATCATCTTGATGAAGTTCTTAGAACACTAAGCCATCTTGTTCTTATTTCTTTGGTGGATTTTTAGACTTGGGTAAAGAGATATTTTGAGGAACAAATCTGATGATAGGCTTTGCGAGGTAAAGAAATGGGAGAAAGAAAGGTAATTGTTTGAAGACTTAGTGGAGAAAATAAGTTAAATGGGATAATTGCTATCTTAACCTTGGCTATTTGTAGGCCCCCATAAAACCCGAAACAAGCACTAAAAAAACCCTAAAAAAAACCCTATATAAACCCTAAAAAATCTGAAAAACCATAAAAAAAAACCCTAGAAAACCCTAAATACCAAAAAAATCTCTAAAAACTATAAAACCCCCCAAACCCTAAAAAACCTAAAAAAAAACCCCTAAAAATCTAAATAAACCTTAAAAACAGTAAAAAACCCTAAGAAAACCCTAAATAAACCATAAAAACCCCTAAAACACCCTAAATCCCTAAAAGACCCTATAATCCTAAAAAACTCTAAAAACCCTCTAAACCCCCCTAAAACCCATAAAAAACCTTTAAAACCCCTAAAAAACCCTAAAAATTCTAAAAAAATTCTTAAAACCCCTAAAAACCACAAAAGAACCATAAAAACCCTAAAAATCCTTAAAAACGCTAAAACCCTAAAAAACCCTGCATAAACCCAAAAAAAAGCCTTAAATAAACCCTAAAAAACCCTATAAAACTCTTAAAGAACCCTAAAAAACCCTTAAAAACTTAAAAAAAAAACCCCCCAAAAAACCATAAAAAAACAAAAAAAAACACGAAAAAACCCTATATCAACCCTAAAAAATCCTAAAACCCATAAAAACCCTAAAAAGTCCTAAAAACCCAAAAAAAAAAACCCTAAAAACGCTAAAAACCTTTAAAAAAAACCCTCAAAAAACCCAAAAAAAACATAAATAAGCGATAAATAAACCCTAAAAACACAAAAAACTCTAAAAACCTTAAAAAAAAACCCTCAAAAAACCTAAAAAAACATAAATTAGCGAAAAATAAACCATAAAAACCCTAAAACCCCTACGAAACCTGAAGAAAACCTTAAAACCCTAAAAAACCTTCAAACCCCTAAAAATCTTAAAAACCCAAAAACTCCTAAAAACCTTAAATAAACCTTAAAAAATACTAAGAACCCTAAAAAACACATTAAAGAAACCCCAAAAAAGGCTAAAAAAAACCCCTAAAAAAACCCTAAAAACTGTAAAAAAAAAAAAAAAAAAAAACCCTAAATAAACCCTAAAAAAATCCTAAAAAACCCTAAAAAAACTCTAATTAACACGGAAAAAACCCTAAAAACCCCATAAAACTCGAAACAAGCACTAAAAAAACCCTAAAAAACCCTATATAAACCCTAAAAAATCCGGAACACCCTAAAAAACCCTAAAAACCCTAGAAAACCCAAAAACTCCAAAAAACACTTAAAAATAATAAACCCCCCCCCCAAAACCCTAAAAAACCTTAATAACCCTCAACCCCCTCCCCCAAAAAAAAAAAAAAAAAAAAAAAAAAATCGAAAAAAAACCCCAAAAAACCCTAAAAAACCTTAAAACCCCCCACCCCCCCCCCCCAAAACCCTAAAAAACCTTAAAACCCCCCACCCCCCCCCCCCAAAACCCTAAAAAACCTTAAAACCCCCCACCCCCCCCCCCCAAAACCCTAAAAAACCTTAAAACCCCCCACCCCCCCCCCCCAAAACCCTAAAAAACCTTAAAACCCCCCACCCCCCCCCCCCAAAACCCTAAAAAACCTTAAAACCCCCCACCCCCCCCCCCCAAAACCCAAAAAAAACATAAATAATCGATAAATAAACCCTAAAAATCCTTAAAAAAAACCTTAAAAACCCTGAAAACACTAAAAAAAAAACCCCCTAAAACCCTAAATAAACCTTTAAAAATACTAAGAACCCTAAAAAAAACACATTAAAAAAACCCTAAAAATGCTAAAAAAAAAACTTAAATAAACCCTAAAAAATCCTAAATAAACCCTAAAAAACACTAAAAACCCAAAAAACCCTAAAAAAACTCTAATTAACACGAAAAAAACCCTAAAACCCCTTTAAAACCCTAAATAGACTCCAAAAAACCCTAAACAAATACTAAAAAAAGCCTAAAAAGCCATTAAAAAAACCCCTAAAAAGCCCTAAAAATCATAAATAAACCTAAAAATTCTACAAAAAAAACTAAAAACCCTAAAAACCCTTAAAACGCTAAAAACTCTGAATAAACCCTAAATAACCTTAAATAAACCCTAAAAACCCTTTAAAACTCTTAAAGAACCCTAAAAACCCCTTAAAACAAAAAAAAACCCCCCAAAAAACCCTAAAAACTATTAAAAACCCTAAAAAGTCCTAAAACCCCTAAAAACCCTTAAAACAAAAAAAAAACCCTAAAAAACACTAAATCCCCCAAAAATCCTAAAAACCCTCAAAAACCCCTAAATAAACCCTAAAAACCATTAAAACCATAAAAAAACCTAAATAAACCCAAATAAACCCTAAAAACCCTTTAAAAGCTCTAATTAACACAAAAAAACCCTAAAAAGCCTAAAAACCATAAATAGACCTCAAAAAACCCTAAAAAAGGCTAAAACCCCTAAAAAAAACCCCTAAAAACCCTAAAGAACCCCTAAAACCCCTTAAAAATCATAAATAAACCCTAAATAACCCTAAAACCCCTAAAAAGGCTAAAAAACCTTAAAACCCTAACTAAACCCTAAAACAACCCTAAAACCCCTTTAAAAGCCCGAAATAAACCCTAAAAAACCCTAAAAACTCCTAAAAAACCTAAAAAAGGCTAAAAACCTTAAATAAACCCTAAAAAACCCTAAAACCCTAAAAAACACTAAAAACACTAAAAAACTCTAAAACACCCAAAATAAACCATAGAAAACCCCTGAAAACCCTTCAAAAACCCTCAAAACACTAAAAACCATAAAAAAAAACCATGAATAAACCCTAAAAAACTCTAAATAAGCCATAAAAACCCTAAAAAGCCCCTTAAATCCCTTAAAAATCCTAAAAACCCCTATACAGCCCAAAAAACCCTAAAAATTGCTAAAATTAAAAAAAAAACCCAAAAAACCTTAAAACCCTCAAAACCCTTAAAAAACCTAAATAAGCGATCAATAAATCCTAAAAAACCCAAAAAACCCAAAAAACCCTAAAAAAACCTAAAAACCCTAAAGAAACCCTAAAAACACTAAAAACCCCTAAAAATCTAAATAAACCCTAAATAAACCTTAAAAACAGTTAAAAAAAACCCTAAGAAAACCCTCTAAAAGACCCTAAAATCCTAAAAAAAAACTCTAAAAAACCTCTAAACCCCCCTAAAAACCATAAAAAAACCTTTAAAAACCCTAAAAATAAAAAATGAACCATAATAACCCTAAAAACCCTTAAAAACGCTAAAACCCTGAATAAACCCTAAAAACCCTTAAATAAACCCTATAAAACTCTTAAAAACCCTAAAAACCCTTAAAAACTTAAAAAAAAAAAACCCCCTAAAAAAACATTAAAAAAACCCAAAAAAAAACACTTAAAAAACCCTATATCAACCCTAAAAAAATCCTAAAAACCATAAAAACCCTAAAAAGTCCTAAAAACCCAAAAACAGCAAAAAACCCTAAAAACCTTACAAAACCCTAAAAAACCCCAAAAAAAAAACATAAATAAGCGATAAAGAAACCCTAAAAACCCAAAAAAATACTAAAAACCTTTAAAAAAAACCCTAAAAAAACATAAATTAGTGAAAAATAAACCCTAAAAAACCAAAAAAAAAAACCCTAAAACCCCTACGAAACCCAAGAAAAACCTTAAAACCTTTAAAAACCCTGAAAAAATCCTAAAAACACTAAAAACCCTAAACACCCTAATAAAGACCCTAAAAAACCCTAAATAAAACCCTAAATAAACCTTAAAAATACTAAGAACCCTAAAAACACATTAAAGAAACCCCCAAAAAAGGCTAAACAAACCCTAAAAAAACCCTATATAAACCCTAAAAAATCTGAAAAACCATAAAAATCCTAAAAGCCATAAAACCCCCTAAAACCTTAAAAACCCTCAAAAACCCCCCAAAAAACATAAATAAGCGATAAATAAACCCTAAAAACCCTGAAAAAACCCTAAAAACACTAAAAATCCCCTAAACCCCCCAAAAAACCCTAAAAAACTCCCTAAAAACCCTAAATAAACCTTTAAAAATACTAAGAACCCTAAAAAACACATTAAAAAACCCTAAAAATGCTAAAAAAAAATTAAATAAACCCTAAAAATTGAAAAAAAAACCCTAAATAAACCCTAAAAACACTTAAAACCCAAAAAACGGTAGAAACCCCTAAAAAAACTCTAATTAACTCGAAAAAAAACCCTAAAACCCCTTTAAAACCCTAAATAGACTCCAAAAACCCTAAACAAATACTAAAAAAACCTAAAACCCTAAAAAAACCCCCTGAAAAGCCCTAAACATCATAAAAAACCTAAAAATTCTACACAAAACCTAAAAACCCTTAAACTAAAAACCCTATATAAACCCTAAAAATCCTAAAAACCATAAAAACCCTAAAAAGTCTTAAAAACCCTAAAATCCAAAAAAATCCTCAAAAACACTAAATCCCCCAAAAATCCTAAAAAAACCTTAAAAATCCCCAAAAACCCCAAAAAACAAAAATAAGCGATAAATAAACCCTAAAAAACCCTAAAAACCTTAAAACTCCTCAAAAAAGTTGAAAAAAACATAAATAAGCAAAAAGTAAACACTAAAAAACCCTAAAATTCCTACGAAACCCGAAAAAATCTTAAAAACCCAAAAAACCTTAAAAACCCTACAAACCCTAAAAAAACCCTAAAAACACTAAAATACCTAAAAATCCTAAAAAAACCCTAAATAAACCTTAAAAAAAATACTAAGAACCCTAAAAACACATTAAAGAAACCCTAAAAAATGCTAAAAAACCCTACATAAACCCTTAAAACCCCTAAAAATCGTAAATAAAACCCCTAAATAAACCCTAAAAAAATTCCTAAAAACCCCTAAAAAAACTGTAAAAACCCAAAAACCCTAAAAAAGGGTAAAAAAAACCCCACAAAACCCTAAAAAACCCTAAATAAATCCTAAAGAAACCCTAAAAACCCTTAAAAATCCGAAATAAACCCTAAAAGACCCTAAAAAGGCTAAAAAACCTTACAACCTTAACTAAACCCAAAAACACCCTAAAAACCCTTTAAAAGCTCGAAATAAACCCTAAAATACCCTAAAAACTCCTAAAAAAACCTAAAAATGACTAAAAAAATCCTAAATAAACCCTAAAAAACCCTAAAAATCTGAAAACCCTAAAAAGCACTAAAAACTACAAAAAAAACCCAAAATAAACCCTAAAAAACCCTGAAAACCTTTAAAAAATCCTCAAAACACTAAAAAAAACCCTAAAAAACTCTAAATAAACCATAAAAGCCCTAAAAACCCAAAAACTCTTAAAAATCCTAAAAACCCCAAGAAAACCATAAAAAACCCTAAAAGGCAAAAAAAAAACCCTAAAAATTCCTAAAAATAAAAAAACTCTAAAAACCCTAAAAACCCCTTAGACCCTAAAAAAACCCACAAAACCCTTAAAAACCTAAATAAGCGATAAATAAATCCTAAAAGAAACCATAAAAAACCCTATGAAACGGGGAAAAACCGTAAAAACCCTAAAAACCTAAAGAAAAAGGTTAAAAACCCTAAAGAAACCCTAAAAACACTAAAAACACTCTTAAAACCCTAAAAACCCCTAAAAATCTAAATAAACCCTAAATAAACCTTAAAAATCTAAAAACCTAAAAAACCCCTAAAAAGCGCTAAAAACCCTATGAAAACCCTAAATAAACCCTAAAACTGGTCAAACACCCTAAACCCCTAAAAAACCCTAAAAGACCCTGAAATCCTAAAAAAAAACCCAAAAAACACTAAAAAACCTCTAAAACCCCAAAACAATCCTAAATAAACCCGAAAAAAACGTTAAACCCCATAAAAAACCTTAGAAAAACCCTAAAAACTCGTAAAAACCCTAAAAAACCCTAAAAAATTCTAAAAACCCGTAAAAGCACTAAAAGAGTCCTAAAAACACTTAAAAACTCTAAAAACCCTAAAACCCCTTACAACACGAAAAAAAAAACCCTAAAACCCTAAATAAACCTTACAAAATACTAAAAACCCTAAAAAATACATTAAAGAAACCCTAAAATATGCTAAAAACCCTAAATAAACCCTAAAAACCCTAAAAAAGCTCTTAAAACCCTAAAAAAACCCTAAAAACCCTAAAAAAGCTCTAATTAACACGAAAAAAACCCTAAATAGACATCAAGAAAACCCTAAAAATAGGCTAAAAAACCCTACAAAAACCCTAAAATACACCCTAAATAAAGCCTAAAGAAACCCTAAAAACCCTTAAAAACCCTAAATAAACCCTAAAAACCCTTAAAAGGCTAAAAAAAACCTTAAAACCCTAACTAAACGCTAAAATAACCCTAAAAAACCTTTAAAAGCCCGAAATAAACCCTAAACAAACCCTAAAAACTCCTAAATAACCTAAAAAGGCTAAAACCCCTAAATAAACCCTAAAAACCCTAAAAACCCTAAAAAACACTAAAAACACTAAAAAAAAACCCCCCCAAAACCCCTAAAAACCAGAAAAAACCCAAAATAAACCATAAAAAACCCCTGAAAACCCTTAAAAAACCCTCAAAACATTAAAAACCCTGAATAAATCCTAAAAAACTCTAAATAAACCATAAAAATCCTAAAAAACCCCTAAAACCCCTTAAAAATCCTAAAAACCACAAGAAAACCATAAAAACCCTATAAAGCCCAAAAAAAAACCCTAAAAATTCCTAAAAATAAAAAAAACCTTAAAAACCCAAAAAACCCCTTAAAAATCCTAAAACCCTCAAAACCCTTTAAAAAAACCTAAATAAGCGATAAATAAATCCTAAAAAACCCTAAAAATCCTAAAACCCCTATGAAACAGGAAAAAACCCTAAAAACCCTAAAAACCTAAAAAAAAAATGTTAAAAACCCTTAAGAAACCCTAAAAAACGGTAAAAACCTCTAGAAATCTAAATAAACCCTAAATAAACCTTAAATACACTAATAAACCTAAAAACCCTAAAACCCCTAAAAAGCGCTAAAAACCCTAAGAAAACCCTAAATAAACCCTAAAAACCCCAAAAACACCCTAAAACCCTAAAAGACCCTAAAATCCTAAAAAACTCTAAAAACCCTCTAAAACCCCCAAAAAATCCTAAATAAACCCTAAAAAAACCTAAAATCCCAAAAAACCTATAAAAACCATGGAAAACCCCTGAAAACCCCTAAAAACATGAAAAAAACCCTAAAACCCTAAATAAACCTTAAAAAAAATACTCAAAACCCTAAAAAACCCCTAAAAACCCTAAAAAAGCTTTAATTAACACGAAAAAACCCCTAACAAACCCTAAATAGACCTCAAAAAACCCTAAAAAAGGCTAGAAAACCCTACAAAACCCTAAAAAAACCCTAAAGAAACCCTAAAAACCCTTAAAATCCCGAAATAAACCCTAAATACCCTAAAAGGCTAAAAACCCTAAAACAACCCTAAAAAGCCTTTAAAAGCAAGAAAAAAACCCTAAAAACTCCTAAAAACCTAAAAAAAGTGAAAAAAAACCCTAACACCCTAAATAGACCCGAAAATACCCTAAAAACCCTTAAAATCCCAAAAGAAACCCTAAATAAACCATAAAAACCCTAAAAAGCCTAAAAAAACCCTAGAAAAACACTAAAACCCCTTTAAAAACCCTTAACCCTAAATAAACCCTAAAACCCTAAAAAACACTAAAAACCCTAAAAAAACTCTAAAAACCCCTTAAAGAACCCTAAAAACCATTTAAAACTTAAAAAAGATCCCCAAAAAACCAGAAAAAACATCTAAACCCCCCAAAAAATCCTAAATAAACCCTAAAAAACCTTAAACCCCATAAAAAAACCTTAGAAAAACCCTAAAAAATCGTAAAAACCCTAAAAACCCTAAAAAAAATTCTAAAAAACCCTAAAAAACACTAAAAGAGTCCTAAAAATACATAAAAACCCTAAAAACCCTAAAACCCCTTAAAACACGAAAAAAAACCCTAAAACCCTAAATAAACCTTACAAAATACTAAAAACACATTAAAGAAACCCTAAAATATGCTAAAAACCCTAAATAAACCCTAAAAACCCAAAATAAACCCTAAACACCCTTAAAACCGTAAAAAAACCTATATAAACCCTAAAAAAACACTAAAAACCCTAAAAAAGCTCTAATTAACACGAAAAAACCCTAAATCGGCCTCAACAAACCCTAAAAACATGCTAAAAAACCCTACAAAAAGCCTAAAATAAACCCTAAAGAAACCCTAAAAATCCTAAAAAGGCTAAAAAAACCTTAAAACCCTAACTAAACCCTAAAACAACCCTAAAAACCCTTTAAAAGCCCGAAATAAAACCTAAATGAACCCTAAAAAACCCTAAAAACTCCTAAAAAACCTAAAAAAAGGCTAAAACCCCTAACTAAACCCTAAAAACCCTAAAAAAACCCTGAAAACCTTTAAAAACTCTAAAAACGGTAAAAACCCTAAAAAACCCTCAATAAACCCTAAAAAACTCTAAATAAACCATAAAAATCCTAAAAAAACCCTAAAACCCCTTAAAAATCCTAAAAACCACAAGAAAACCATAAAAACCCTATAAAGCCCAAAAAACCCTAAAAATTCCTAAAAATTAAAAAACCCAAAAAAAACCCTTAAAAATCCTAAAACCCTCAACCCTAAAAACCCTAAAAACCCTTAAAAAAAACCTAAATAAGCGATTAATAAATCCCAAAAAACCCTAGAAAACCCTAAAAACCCTATGAAATAGGAAAAAACACTAAAAACCTTAAAAACCTTAAAAACCCTAAAGAAACCCTAAAAACCCGTAAAAACCCCTAGAAATCTAAATAAACCCTAAATAAACCTTAAAAACACTAAAAAACCTAAAACCACTAAAAAGCGCTAAAAACGCTAAGAAAACCCTAAATAAACCCTAAACACCCCAAAACACCCTAAAACCCTAAAAGACCCTAAAATCCTAACTCTAAAAACCCTCTAAAACCCCAAAAAAATCCTAAATAAACCCTACAAAAACCTAAAATCCTAAAAAACCCATAAAAACCATAGAAAACCCCTGAAAAACCCTAAAAACCCAAAAAACCCCTTAAAACACGAAAAAACCCTAAAACCCTAAATAAACCTTAAAAAAATACTCAAAACCCCTAAAAACCCCTAAAACCCCAAAAACCCTAAAAACCTTAAAAAACTTTAATTAACACGAAAAAAACTCTAAAAAACCATAAATAGACCTCAAAAAACCTTAAAAAAGGCTAAAAAACAAAACAAACACCCTAAAAAAACCCTAAAGAAACCCTAAAAACCCTTAAAAACCCAAAATAAACCCTAAATACCCTAAAAAGGCTAAAAACCCTAAAACAACCCTAAAAAGCCTTTAAAAACAAGAAAAAAAAACCCTAAAAACTCCTAAAAAGCTAAAAAAAAAAAAGCTAGAACACCCTAAACACCCTAAATAAACCCGAAAATACCCTAAACCCCTAAAAAGACTCTAAAAAAACACTAAAACCCCTTAAAAAAACCCTCAAAACCCTAAAAACCCTAAAAACAGAAAAACCCTAAATAAACCCTAAAAAACCCCAAAAATCGTAAAAAACCCTAAAAAAAACTCTAATTAAAATAAAAAAAAATCCTAAAGCCCCGAAAAACCCCTAAAAAATCCTAAATAGACCCCAAAAAACCCTAAACAAATACTAAAAAAAGCCTAAAAACCCTAAAAAAACCCCTAAAAAGATCTAAAAACCATAAAAAACCTTTAAAACCCCTAAAAAACCCTAAAAAACCCTAAAAATGCTTAAAAACCCTAAAAACCACAAAAGAACCATAAAAAACCTAAAACCCCTTAAAAACGCTAAAAACCCTGAATAAACCCTAAAAAACCTTAAATAAACCCTAAAAAACCCTATAAACCTCTTAAGAAACCCTAAAAACCATTTAAAACTTAAAAAAAAAAACCCCAAAAAACCATTAAAACCCAAAAAAAAACCCTATATCAACCCTAAAAATCCTAAAAACCATAAAAACCCTAAAAAATCCTAAAAACCCTAAAAACCCCTAAAAACCCAAAAAACCCTAAAAATCCTAAATCCCCCAAAAACCCTAAAAACCTTAAAAACCCTCAAAACCCAAAAAAAAAAACATAAGTAAGCGATAAATAAACCCTAAAAACCTTTAAAAACCTGAAAAAAAATAATAAATTAGCAAAAAATAAACCCTAAAAAACCCTAAAACCCCTAAGAAACCAAAAAAAACCTTAAAAATTAATGAAATCTTGGTAAAGGACTAAAAAGTGGAAAATTATCAAAACCGGGTCAAATTTGCAAAGTTTGAAAAATTGCAGTTTATGCAATGTTCTGACCGTATTCTGAACTGTGAAGGAACAGTTTTAAAATTGTAAAAATCTGTTTTCAAAAATTGTGTTCAAGTGACTCAATTTCAAAATTTAAAAGGAGGGCTAAAACGAAGAAAATAAGGATTTTTATGCAATTACCTATTAAAAGAGATTTTAAATTCATTTATGTTCTTTCAAATGTAAAATGAGGCCTTAGGCTATTTTAGGACTCGACCCGTTAAATAGGAAATCACGAAATTATGCCGAGGTAAAATAATCATTTTAGTAATTTAAGGGTAAAAAGGAAAAATCATTAAGCAGTATTTTTTCTCATAAAAAACACACGTAAATAAAAAATGATTCTAATCTCATTATTCTAATCTATGAACCAAACGGGCCCTAAACGTCTATTTAAGTTTTTTTTTCTTACCAAAAATTCTTAATATAACTACGGCCCCGTTCATCTCGCCGATTCGAGTTTAAAATTTGAGTTTTGCTAATTTGAACGGTCGATCCCACGAGGAGGTGTTAAATTGAACAAGAAATGACTAGCAAATAAAAAGCGTTAGGAAAGTAAGCAATCAAACAAAGAAAAAAGAATGAGTGTTTTTGATGATTTTTTAAACAATTTAAAATAGAGAAAATTCAATAATAAAAAGTGGTAAGGCTTTGAGAATCCTCCATATGCTTTGTTCACCTAATTGGATTTTGATTCATATAAGATTAAAAAAATATATAATATAAATAATATTATATAAATTTTACGTTGGAAGTAGAGAATTAGTGATAGTTCATATTTTTTAAACCTAACAGATTAACTCCTTAACTTTTATTTCAACTGTTTTATATAAATAAACATAAATATTTTTTAAATGATTTAGCTAAATAACGTATTTTTTGCCAAATGATTACAGTAAATAACATGTTTATAGGGATTATTTATTGTTACTTCAATCCTTACGAATAAGGACTTTCCACCCATTGCCTCGTTTATTCTGATATTCGTATGTGTATACATTAAATTTTTTAAATTAATTGGTTCTTTTGTGATTTTTACTATTCAGATTTAGTATGCACATATTTAGAATTTGATTTTGTTTTGTGCAGTTTTTGAATTTGGTTTAAATTTAGATAAGAACTCGCCCTAGTAGTAGTTTATTTTTTAAAACTTACCTTAAAAGACAAGAAATAAATACTGCTTTATTGCGATTGGATCCTCCCTATTCTTCGTTGGAGGTTCTTACATAGATAAATAAATAAATAATGTATAAAATGAAAAGAAAAAAAAAAAAACAGAAGAGATTTAGGCGCGTGCGCTGAGCTTCAAGACACAAGAGGGAGTGGTGTTAATTACCGATGGGGCCTTCTAATACAGAGGCACGAAAACAGAGTGCATTGAAAGTTCTAGCGTGGTCCGGACCATTTTAGGACACATACTCTGACCGGAAAATGGCAAAAAGGTCTTTATAGCCCATGTGGTAACCCAAGCTATTCAGAAAACACAATTGCAAAGTCGATTTATTAGATAATCCGTGAGCTTATTAATTATCTTATTTAGTGGGACAAAAGGTCGGTTTACTTTTTCCGGACCAACAGTAACTTGACACACAATGTTTCATGAGTGATTTAGATCTTATTTTTTTCCGACTAAGTCATATTATTATAATATTTTTTTTATAAAAATTTAAATTTATTTTTTTATTATAGTATTTTTTTCGCACGTACATAATTCAAGTATTGACTTAAGTTGTGTAAATGAACACATTCTTAATAATCCGGGGTAATTTTTTAAAAATTATCAAAATGATTAAAGTTTCGTTCATTTCATCAATTCGAGTTTTTAGTTTTAGATTTCTACAGTTAAAAGTTCTCATAAAATGTCACATCTAATTTTTTTTGCTACAGTTAAAAGTTTTAAAAAATATTACATCTCAATTCAAATTCACAAAATGAACGAAATCTAAATAGAAATGTGTTAAGATTTGTTAATTAAGATGGGTGTTGATTGTAATATTTGACTAAGCTGCATCGTTAAGGAAAAGTACAAATGGCAAAGGTGTAAATCTCTATGTCCATTCATCATCTTAATCTTCATCTTAACTATATTAAAAGAGTAGAAAGTTACTCCACATGATTTTCATCTTCCTTTACGCACCACCGTATGCATTTTTTTTTTTCCATTTTACATTTTGTCTTCTTTCTTCCTTTCACTTTACATTTTGTTCCTTTTTCTTTTTTCTTTTCTTTCTAACTCCATTTTTTACCCCTTTTGTTTCCTTTTTTTTTTTTTTTTTCTCGCTTCATTTCCTTTGCGTCTTTATTTTTATTTTTTTTTTATTTTGGCTCTATTTATCTACGGTATACTTTTATACCAATATTTCCGTACATTTTCTCTATGTTTCTCTTCATTTTAACTTTATCGTTTTCTCTTAGGTTTTTTAAACCTCAAATTTTAACTTTCTCATTGAAATAATGTTTTTAGTTGTGATCAATTTTAAATTCTATTCCGATTAGTTTCTTTCATTCATTTCGTGCTTAAATTAAATAATAAACTGAACATTTTATAAACCTCAGGTTAGTTAGACCTATAAAAGTAAAAATCAGTGAGCCAAAATGAAATAAATGCATTTGTGTAAATAACCCTTTTCTTTTTAAATTTATGGGTAAAATTTTTCTTATATTTATCCTTTCTATTTATAATCTACATTTTTTAATCTATTCATAACTTCATATCTATATCATAAAAAACTTCAATTACAACTAGTATGTGTAACGTATGTATACCTCAACTATATATATATATATATATACATACACATATATATAAATTATAATATTCTAAATCCTATCCTAAATATATAAAAGGGCGGATATGTGGCCAATATTCATTCCTTGATAATCTAAAACTGAAAATGATGATTTTAGATTACTTTTTTTCTTTTCTTTTTAAGTTTTGAACTCCTTTATTTTTAATTTTTTAATTTTGTTATGTGTGGTTACTTTTTTATTCCATGCTAGTCTAAGTTTCAAATTTTATTTTTATTTTTTTATCTTATAATTTATAATGTTTCATGTATTTTTATGATTAAGACATAACCTTTTTCTTTAAACTACTATTAATATATACTGCATTTCAATTTTTAAGTAGAATTTTTAGTGTATGATTGTCCTATTCTACATGACAAAATTTTTTTATAACAACTCAATATGTGCATCGCACATTCTTAAATTAATAGTCTATAAAAGAAGGGAGAATAAATTAATAAATTAACAACTTATGAGATCTCCCAAAACTCGTCCCACCCATTCCAGAGTTGGTTTTGAAGAAGACATTATATGATGGTGAATGATCACCCGAGAAATGATGCTAAAGATTTTCAAATCTGACTCAGACACCAACCAGCTCCAAGTTATAGAGACCCCCAAAGCTTAATCCACTAAGCCTTTTTAGCTAAAAATGATCGAATCATCCGTAAAGAGAGAAGGCAACAAACCTTAGGAGCGCTTCGGGTTACTATAACACCTGAAATTCTTCACATGCCTTCGGCCTTTGGAGGAAAGATGAGAGACCCCCCGCGCAAATAAGAAACAAGTAAGGGAATATTGGACATCCTTGCCTTAAACAAGCCATGCTGGTTCTCTCCATCACCCGATCAAGGAAAGGCCACTCTATGCGGTTGTAAGCCTTACTCATGTCAAGCTTCAATCCCATCAATCCAACCCTACCCGTCTTTTGGCGAATAGAATGAAGAACCTCAAATCCAATAAGAACATTATCGATGATCAAACCTTGAACTAGTGGAAAAACTCTTTTAAACCGATTAGCCAACACCTTAGAGATTACTCTATACGAAACATTACACAAACTTAAGTTGCGTTTGGTATGAGAGTTTAAATTAGGGTGGTTTTGATTTTAAAATCAAAACTATGATTCATAATTTGAACATTTAGTCCAAACCATAGTTCTAGAACCAGAGATTTAAACCATCCAAAACTAAGAGGGAAGTAGTTTTATTTTTTGGAGTGATTTTGATTTAAAACATCACATTAAGGTCTAAACCTTGAACTATAACCATCCAAACTAAACACTAACTTTTAATAACTATTTTTTACTTTTTGTAAATAAATAAAGATTGGAATCAAAATCATAGACTCTGATCTTAAAACTCTCGTACTAAATACAACCTTATAGAAGCAAAAATCCGACACCATTTTAGGTTCCTTAATCTTCGATATAAGCACAACAATCGTGGGGTTTAACTCCCGAACCGAAGATCCACCATTCAACACATATTTAGACACACTTTCGTCAAGTACGCACCCAACAAGTGTTATTTTGATAAAGAGGGTCCTACAAATCTCCAATGCTGAAAAAGGCTCATCCAACCTACTCCTCATCTCCACCGGTAAAACATTGTCCAGCGACTGAGTTACCAACTCAATATCTGCATCTGTAGGTGCTATGGAGGAGAAAATCCCTTAAAAATAGGCTTCCGCTCCCCCCACTATCTCTTCTTCATCAGTTACCCATTTCACATCTTCTAACTCAAGACCTCAGATCATATTTTCCCTTTGCCGTTGAGAGGCTTTTTGATGGAAAAACTTGGTATTCTTGTCTCCCCCTTTTAGCCAATCAACCTTTGATCTCTAGCACCAATAATATTCCTCCAAAGCCAATAATTGGTCATGTTCAATCTCTTGTCCTCGAAGTCTACTTCTATTAAATCCCAGTCGAGCAGTATTTCGGATCCTTTCAATTTTGGCTTGAATCTCTCTCACCCGTTTGGGTATACGCCAAATTTTACATCACTCGAGCTTCACAGATCTTTTGCGCACTTACGGAGTCGGGTATTAAATTGCACACAATCTCCCTCAATCGAAGGACTCTCCCATGATTCCTGAAGAACATCCTGAAAGCTCTTCTCAGACATCCAAAGTGGTTCAAAGAGGAACCATCTCCTTTTTTTAGGACCTCTTCTCCTTTAAAGTCTATCGCGAATCACCTCTAACCACACCACTCTGATCAGATCCATAAAAATCCAGGTTGCGAACTCCATAGCGTGGAAATATGTCAATCCATTTGTCACATCCCAAAAACCCGTCTAGTCGTTCTCGAATGTGATCAGTGCCTTCCATACCATTGTCCTAAGTTAGCTTATGACCATCATAACCCAGATCCGCAAGCCGACAAGTCTCCACCACCTCCCAAAATTGTTCCATACAAGAATTGAAATTCTCGTGTCCACCCTCTTTTTTAGAAGGGAAAAAAAATTGCATCAAAATCATCGGTGACGATCCAAGGGAGATCAAATAGCAATTTCAGTCAGTATAAAAGCGTCCACGAGTGGTGTCTTTCACATCTCTCTGGATTACCATAAAACCCCGTGAACCACCACCAACTCCCTTGATCACACAGAACAAGACACTCAATATGATACCACCAGGAGTAATTTTTAATATGCACCTGAATATTCTCATTCCACGTAAGCATTGAACCACCATTCCTTCCTATATAGTCAACATTAAATCCATTATCAAAGCCGATCCTTCGCTTCTCCACCCCCGCCACCTCGGAACACAACCTAGTTTCCACGTCTCGGATTAAAATCTGAATTTTGTCGAGCGCACGAGGATTCCCCAAACTCCGCACATTCCAAATAACAATACTCATAACGTCCGGCAGGTTTGCTCCGTAACCTTCACCGATATCGCAAGGTTTGTGACTTCACCAAGCATATTTCTTTTATTAGTAACCACCACTCTCTCTTTATCTTCTAAACCACTCGATACCTTTCTCTTCCCCACTCCACCATTCTCCCTAGGAGAAACTACCCCCGCTCTTTTGCCATTCTGATCAGCTCCACAATCGGAAAGTCTCGAACCACCACGCCCCACCTTTGGTGCTTTCAACCAGCTACCATAGGGGAGGAGAGATACGTCAGACACCTTCGCAATCCCCTCCACCAAGCAATCACGCACTCCATGACCAAACCTTCTGTAATCATAGCAGAAATCTGGCATCTTCTCATATTTCAGATCAATCCATACCATATTTTCATTCTTTCCAAGATGGACTTAAAAGAAATCATATTTCAGCTCACAAGTTTTGTTACATCAAGAATCACACACACCCTCACAAATTCCCCCAAACATTGACCCTTCTCATCATTTTCGACCGCAACTGTTTGGCCTACATCACCAACACTCACCAACCTCCACAAACGACCATCAATGGGGAGATTATGAATCTGAATCCATAATTTTGTATAGCAAAATCCTCACTTTCAGCCATATCCCCAATCTCAATCGGCTTCAACACCACAAGAGCCCTATCAAAATTCCAAGGCTCTAAATCCAAAACTTTCTTCCCGTCCCTTTCATTGGCAAAGGAAACAAAGAAGATGTCTTTCGCAACCTCTCTCGATTCCACGTCCTTTACCCTTCAAATATCAATCATAGTGGATTGGAAGAAACATCTATTGTACGGTTTGGCCGACAATAATTTCCCTAACAATCCACACTTCATCGCCCTCCTCCCTACCTCAAGCACAACATCATCAATCCCTGCAATCTCTTCATCCTCCTCAGCAATAGATAAACTTCTCCACCAATTAGTAATATCCTTCACGGACACACAAAAGACAGACAGAAAATTGGCTCTGGAAAAGCAAACACGGGATCTTTTACACTAGAGTGAGTGCCGCTTCTCATGTTCCCAGGATTAGTCAGACTAGAGCAAAATGGAGAGATTATTATCGTATTCAACTGACCAATATTGATGGAGTTGTATTGAACTACATTGATATACACAATACTACCGGAACCTACTAGGATAATCATAGGCTTGCATTATTTATCTTAAACCAAAAATATTTTTTATTTTATTTTATTTTATTTTTTATTTTTTATGACTACTTGTCATCCTTCCTTCAGGAAAAAAAATTGATTTTCCTCTTTTTGCACTTCATTAATGTCTGTCATTTATGAGGAACTACTAAATACAATATGTAGTTGTCATTTGCTAAGGTTAAGCTTGCTTGGGAAGACCCCACTATCTGGCTTTTGCACTACCGCGTAGGGGTGTACAAATAACCGGCACGTCGACGAAACCGATCGGTATCGACCAATACCAACCGAAAAAAAGTTACCAGGAGCGATTTCTGACGTCGTCGGTCGGTAAATCGAACCATACATCTTTGATGGCATCAGTGAACAGTTTTAGATATTGCATGTCGGTCGGTTAACGGAAAACTGACTTTTTTTTTTCTCCTTTATCTTCCCCAACTCCGGCGATCCTGGACCTTCGTTACTTCAGTAAAAACTTGCTTTTCTTTATTTTTTTTATTTGTTTTATATGTCAAAACCTTACGTAGAAATAAATAAAATTAAAATTAAAAAGTTATTTTCTTAATTTTATTTTTTTCACTTGGTTATTTTAACCAAATTCTCCATTTTCTTGGTCGGCGTTGGTTTGATTTTTCCAAAAAAAAGGACGATGGCGGTTGGTGACCGAACCAAGGAAAATCGTCAGCTCATGCATTGTTTTCCTTCTTTTTTTTTTTTTTTTGGTCCTTTGGCTTGAAATTTGCACTACATCTTTAATTTCGATTCATTGGAAACAATATTTTAGGTATTCAGTTGAAGTTTGGTCGCTCAGTTTTTACTTGAAGCTATATCTAGGAGCAGTACTTTCTTCCCCTCAAAAATAATAATCAATTAAAAAAGAGCAGTACTTTCTTTCTTCTAGAATCTACACTATTGGCTTGTGACAATTAATCTTATATATTTTTTTAAACAAAAGGGTATATTAACACTGTTAGTGACTGAAAAAGAGCACTTGCTTCATTTGCTCTGTCTTCTGTTGAATATAGGTTTTGGCTTCAAGAATGCCCCTCTTGTATTAGTGACTGAAAAAGAGCACTTGCTTCAAGAAAAAAAAAGCTATTAATATCTGAATTTTGAGCGCAGTGACACTTTGATTACTGAGGGCGTGTTCTTTTTGAGTTAGGTGATTTGAGTGTAAATTTTAAGTTAAATTTAAGTTATAATTTAGGTTAAAATTGTAACTTAATTTTGTATTTAGTTGTGAGTTATGATTTGAGATAATAATCTTTTTAAGTTTGTGTTTGAATGAGTCAAAACTTGAATTTATATTTAGATAGTATTTTAATAAAAACTCAATGCTGATGAAAAATTTTAATAGGATATATATGTGGAATTTTATTCGTCTTTTCGTTATCAACACATAGAAAAAAAAGTTATCTCAATCAGAATTAAAATGAAAAAGTTATAACATTTTTAAGAATAAAAAAATACTGTTTATTAATTTGAATTCGAATTTCTGAACTCGAGTTGAAGGAAAAACTTGAACTCGAGTTTTAGTTTCAAACTCGAGTTCAAACTCGAGTTCAAATTTAAAAGAACATGAACTTGAATAAAGTTGTAATTCGAGTTGTTTTCGGTCCTTGAATTTTTAACAACTATAACTATGTTTTTATGACGTGACAACTTGAAAGAAAAACAAAACTCCACCTAAGCACATGGCCGTAGCCGAAGTGTACATATATGTACATATTTGGTCTTCTGGTATTTAGACATGCCATGGTCAGTATAGGTGTTCTCGTATTTCTTGTTTGGTTTCATCATATGTATATACGGGCATATATGTTGATATTCGAATTATTCAATATGCTTATTTTACTGCAACTACAATGGTTATGGATGTCCCCACTTGAATAAAATTCTTTAGTTGAACCTAACAAAAAGAAGAAACTTTGATCTGATTTACCACCATCATAGATGTCCCCAGTGGAATATAATCTTTTTAGATGGATGCAATCGGTGAGCACTGCTGACTGGGACTGTATGCCACGTGTAATCCTACGTGGCAGAATATCTAATCTGTAGTGTTTTGGTTTGAGGATTCAAAATTTTAGTTTAAACAATATTTTCTCTCATAAAAAATTTAAATTTAAAAAATTTTGCTAGTGTTTTTCTCTTACAGAATTTGAATTTAAATTCAAACTACTGGTTTGAACCCTCAAACCACACCAGCATTAAAGCAATGTGTCGCCTACAAGAAGAGTTTCACTTTAATATCAGCATATACAGATTCAATACTAAGAATGAAAAATTTCAGGAGTTCTTAGACGCATTTAGTGTTTTTGTCAGGAGCAATACTAAAGACTAAATTAAACAAGATAGCAGGGGAAAACCCTAGTGCAATACAGGGTACATTCACTTCATCTGGCGGCCGAATAACCCACCAAAAAAAAGGTCTTACAGAGCTGAGGAAGCTAAAGAAAAAATACGAAGACAGAAAATGAGAGAAAATAAAAAAACAATGGAATGCTTTTTACAACTTTCAAGCTGTCTTGAAGTAATACAACCCTCAAAAAGAGTGAGAAGGGGTAATAAATATATAATGAAAAAAAAAAAAAGGGGTTTACAAAAATGCGACGCTTAATCAAGCCAGCGTGTAATACCATCATCTTCCCCTGGTGCCGCCAGAATCTCGATGCTTACATCTAAAACAGCCTACAGTATGCATTAAAATAAGATGGTGAGAGAGCAACGTAAGAAAAGGCGGGAGAGGTTTGTTTTGTTTTGGTTTGTTTCCTTTTTTAACTCCCCAAAGACCAATGACACAACTCATAAGTCGCACTACTTGAAAAAGCAAAAAAAATCTCCTAGTAAGACTCCAACTCAGAGCGTCCAGATTTACAATTCATCCCAAAGTGGTGCCTCTAGACTAGGACAGGGCATAACATCTCTAGAATGATCATACAATGTGTTTCAATAATTTAACTAAGGTCACTTGGATTTAGAACACCTGAAATCACTTGAGCGGCACACTGTATAGCATGAAATAAGAAACAATAGAAAACTAGAAAGTAGTCCAGTTATTTCCTATAGGAAAAAAAAGATATAGTAAGATGTCCCCAGGGGGATTAGGAGACGACCTGTTCAATTTCCACATGGAAATTCTACGGTTAACTGTTCATGAACAGCCCACTGTGAGAGTATCACCCCTTACGAGGTGAGTAAGATACCTATTCTGAAGTAGCAAGAGTATCACACACATTTTTAAGACAGAAAGGAAAGGGAACACAAGCAAATTCCCATAGCATCATTTCCATGATTTCTAAAGGGAAGTTCCAACATGGGCAATTGACAGTCCCACTAAGAGATATCAGATATGAATCTTCTCGAGCCGAGAAAGGGATAAGATTAACTAGTAGTGACAGGATATGCAACCATAAAGCAGAATAAAGCAACTCACCATCGGATTTCTGCAGTTTACCAGCTTACACTCCTCAAGAGAACCTTCCAACATCCAACTCTCCCAAACATCAAAGCTGTGACTAGCAAACACAAATTCCATTCTTCTATTAATCTGCAATATAAAAACAGAGATAGTTTAGTGGTTGCACAACATGAAGCTTGATAATCGGACAGCCAGGCTGTCAGCTTTATAATAAATATTTTCTTTCTAAGCGCTTCAAGTTCTAGGAATTAGAATCCAAAAAACATTACCTAGAAAAGGAAAACAGTAATCAATAAGTAGTGAGCGCTACCAATTCAAATGCATTGTAATTTAAAATTACCTGCAATAATTTTCCACCAGCTGCAAATGATCGCAACCCAATAGTGTCCTAGACAAGTGCAATGATAATTTCATATCAGCTATCTGCTTTGAGAGAGAAACAACCCAACCACAAAAGCCACTATTAAAGATGAAATAGAGAATATATAAGTTACAGTGAGCAAACCTTGCTTCTGGATGCAACAAGAAATTGCGCTGCAGGATCCCTTTTCGTTACACCTGATATGGTATCTAGGAACCAGCCACCACCTTTAGCTCTTTGTCTCGAAACATGCAGAGCAAGGCGATCTCTTGCATATAAGGCAACAATATAGCCATCTTTTAACAGTTCACCCAGCTTCCCGCTAAGCTTCTTAATGGATTTTGAAAGCTGGCTGGAAGGTGATTCTTGAACTGATTCAATTGGTGTTTTCCTATTTCTTGAGTCTTCAGGGGATCCAAACCGAGAACTAGAACTCAAAGCCTGATCCGTTCCACTCATAGCAGTATCATCATCTCGATGTGAGGTACTCTCCTTTTCTAGGGCAGAAGGGTCGTCTGCTTTTTGCCAGGATTTTTGACGTGTGTGCCTCTTTTTCGCTTTCCTGCCAGATCTGCTTCGCCTTCCATCAGATCGGGTGGCAGTGGTTTGAGACACTCCTGAACCCTGGGGCTGCACAGGAGACTCTTTTGCATCAGTAGCTCCTTTGTTACGGGAGCTTTCTGGACTTACTTGAACAACATCTGTCAGCTTCTCACCAACAGAATCCTGCAAGGGAATTCCATCCTCTCCTTTATCGTATGCATCTTTTACATTACCTATTTCACTTGTTTCTTCTTCTTCTTCGTCGTCCTCATCAGAAACCGCATTTTTTGGAACAACTCCCTCAAAGAAGAATGTCTGCAATATGGAGATAGCTTTATCCCTAATCTCCATCCACACTTCTTCACTATAATCTGCACTATGTGGAAGTATCAAGACATTTGGCATTTCCTTTACCTGGAGAAAGGCATAGTTAGAAATTAAACTCGAATGCTTATTTTAACAAGATAATACGGAGCAGAAACACACAATTGACAAAGAACTGAAAAACTTTATATTTGTTGGTCCCAGCAAATAAAATAATCAGGATGACCTAAGCTGAACGAGGATGAAAGACAAAAGGGGAGAAAACTAGTTGGAAAAACTTAAGGCAGTTATTAAAGCAATTGTGCATGATTACAGATGAACAATACCGCCTTTAGCTTCTTAGAATAAATTTATAGTGTAGAACTAGTTGGCATACCCATGCTTCCATCCACTGAGGCCCTTCAGCACCATCCAGAGCACAACCAGCTAGGGTTCCATCAATTAGGAGCTGCTTGACCGCACAATCATCTAACAACTGGCTGCTTCCGGTATTTACAAGAAATGCCCCTTTAGAAGAAAGGGGAAATTAGTCCATAGGAAAGGGTTAAAATTAATATAACATAACAAACTGTGAAACAGTTCATTACCCAAGAACTCGAACAAAAGATTGAGAACAAAACACGTACCGGGCTTTATGTGTTGCAAGCATTCCGCATTTAGAATCTGAATCGTTTCATTTGTCAGAGCACAGTGAAGTGAAACAAGGTCACTCGCAGCGAGCAAGTCGTTAAGAGTGTCCATTCTTCGGGCAGCTGAAGGAAAGGTTATTTTAGACCTCTTCACATTTCCATCCCCCTGTGAGAATGTGTATCACGAAAAATTCAACTTAGAATAAAACTAATTTCAAAAAAAAAAAAAAAAGTGTTATCAACAACATACATACAGCACAGAAAGGCCTAAATATGCAGGTCAATCTGCAGTTAATGACTATAAACATGATAAAAATGAATACTGTCAGAAAGCCCACTGACCAAATTGGACTTCTAACTATAGTTCAAATTTAAGAAGAGCAGAAAAGATTAGTCATTTCTCTAACTTTAACAGATATATAACCGAAGCAATTGAGCTTGATGTCAACAATGCATAACCTTTCACATAGGATTTTCGTCAAATAGAGTCATTTTTCAACTCTGACACGACAATCCCAATGAAAAGACATTATTCTCACATTTTTATGCGATTCATGCATCATACAGATTGTATATACGCTTTAAACTGCTTAAATTGAATTTGCGAAATCCAAATGAAGCACATTTTCAGCAAATTGAGAAAATTTACAATCATTTCATCGAAGATTCTGTTAATTTTGGGAATGTAAAAACAAAACTCTGAAGAATGATTACCTCTTGAACATCAAAGTAGAGCACGCTCATCTTGAAAGCCAAGCTCCGAGAAGCCAGAGACCGCGCCGAAACAGATCTACCGACAATCCCCAAGACGAGGCCACGGCAGCGCCTCATCCCTCGGCAGAGCGGCTGCACTGAACCAAGCCAACCGGAGGCGGAGAGCGCATGGCGGGAGAGGAGGTGCGTCCGGCGGAGCAGGCCGAGGATGAGTGCCATGACGGTGTCGGCGATCTCCTCGGCGCGGGAGGCGTCGACATGGACGAGGCGGAGGCCGAGGTCGGAGGCGAGGGCGGAGTCGACGGAGCGGTTTGGGAGGAGAACGGCGGCGGCGGACTCGATCTTCCCGTCGGCGAGGCGTGCGAGGGGAACGTGCTCGACGGCGGCGACGCCGGCGAGGGATTCCTGCTCGAGGGCGCAATCTTCGATGCAGTTGAGGGAGACGACCAAGGGAAGGGAAGGCGCAGGGTTGCTGCGGTGGTGCATTGCCGCAGAGGATCTGTTCCTTGCGCCGCTCATCGACGTCGTCGTTTTGAGTTCTCCGACGGTTAGAAGGGAGAGGGAGAGAGTGAGAGAGTGAAGTGAGTTTTGGTTTTCACTGGTTTCTGATTCGTTCGTTGTTGGAAATGAGGGGCTAGGGTTTATTGTCGTAATTTCGGGGGCTTACAGGTGACTGAATCGGAATTCCAGAAGTTTCAACGGCTGGCAGTTGGGTTCCGGTGAGATGTCGTTTTTTGCGTTATTGGAGGCCCCGTCCCGTCTCCTGTCTGCCCTTGAGGGAAGAGGAAGGTTCAAACTTCAACTAGGAGTATCTTTTTGCTGGGATTCGGTTCTAGGCTCTGTATTGGGTTTTCACTCCCTCTCTACCATAATGCTCCTGTAATTGCTGTTAATTACGATCATGTCCCGCAATTTGTCCTTTTTTGTTTTTGTTTTAATTAAACCCCACAACTGGTAATCTTTTCTTGCTGTCAACATATTCAAAATCCTAGGATTGTGGGGGTAGCGGTGCTTATTTATCTTTTGCCTCTCCAAATTTTAAAAATAAAAACGATTACGTATATTGGCGCCTTTTGCAGTTTGCTACAATATCTTTTGCCTCTCCAAAACATAAATAAAATGGAAAGGCAATTAAAAAACAAGAGTTTTCCTTATGTTTGGCTCAATCTATTCTACATTCATTGCAGGGACATACAATCCCTAGTCAAATCCACTATTGAAAAATTAGTACACGCTCGAACTTTCAACTAGACCAGAAGATCTCCTTCTATAGTCGACCATCACTCAGTTTCTCATTTTCTTAAGAAACAAACACTCATCCAATAAATCTTCAAATACAAATGCAGAGAATTCTCTCTCAGTATCTAGTACTCAAAAAGTTACTAATAATTCCTAACAGACTTAATCCTCTCACATTATATAGTGCATCACAGAGCCTATAATAACTAGACACCTAACAGTCTTTTGTAACGACTAATCACTACAAAACTGTAGTCTTGTAGCAACTAATTTTTTAACAAACTCCCTTTCACTCGTATCTAAAATAATTAATTCGAGACATATTCTTCACAGTTAGGATGTTTTATTATATTATATCATGTGTTGTTTATTATCGTGAGTAATTGGTATATATAGTCTCAAAATTTTTTAGCATGTAACATTATAGTCCATATTTTTTTAATCTTGGTAAAATACCTTATAAACTCGTCAATCAGGTATAATTTACACTATAATGTAAAATTTTATTGAGTTTTTAACATAATGTACCATGTGCAAAGCATGTGATCTATTATTATATGGTATTTAGGTAAAAAAAAATTACATTTTAATAAAAAATTATAATTAAAAATCAAAGCAAAGGAATTTATACTGAATTACAAGAGGTTTCTAGTGAGAGAATTTCAGAGAGCGGGGAAGAAGGAGAATAGTCCTGCCGGCTATTGGAAGCGCGTCTCCGGTCAGCTGGCCCCCAAAATACACCCACGCGTTCTACATTGGCCGATCTACATGATGGTGGAGTCCGTGTTGGTGTTTTCTTCTCTTTTTTTAGTTGTTCGTGGAATAAAGATAGTTTTTTACCGATGTTGGTGCTTGTTTTCTCCCACAAATCACTAGATTTGTGTGGGCTTTGGTTTTTTTATTTTATTTTTAGTTGTGTTCCCCCACTAAGCTATAAACTTGTGTGGGTTTGTGTTTTTTTTTTTTTTTTTATATGTCTTTAGCTAAATCTCTCGTTTTGGCAAGCTTAATTTGGAAGAATGTTGACTTTTAGAGATCAGTCTTTATAGAGAGTTTACTACAGTCTTTTTGGAGAGCTAACCATAGAGGAAGAATTAAACGAGCCAAAAGAAGTGTTTTAAATTGTGTCCATTATCGAATGTTGGATCTCTATACTAAGACGCCAACGAATCTATTAATTTTAATTTGTTGTATCAAGTTTTCTATATTGAGTTCTCTGTGAGTTTGATAGTTTGTTGATTAATGAAATGTTTTTTGCATTAAAAAAAATCAAAGCAAAGGGGAAAAGGGAAAGCTTTCTGTTGGAAATTCGGATTTGGGAGGATGAAAAGAATAGAGAATTCAGAAAGAAGGGTTTGAGGCGTATAGGAATACTTTCCTTTAAGGTTTTATTTGCCCTCACTTCTCAAAGTTTGCTAACGAGTTCTAAATGGCAAATTACCCCCAAGATACAACAAACCCTTGAACACAATATCCAGCAAAAATATTGAGTTCCGGAACAATTAATGTTAATCTGTATTTTCTGAAGTCCATCATATAAAGACAGAGATGCATCCATCCTCTTTAAGTGTTACAACCTTTCACATAAAGATACCTTTTCAATTTGATGGTTATCTTTTATATGCTGATGCACTTATAACAATAGTTATTTCTATTGTTAATAAGTGCTCAGATATGTGAGAAAACATATCACAAATAGATGCAATGGTTCGAGACCTTTTCAGATCACTAAAACACACGAACACATTTTCCGTTGAAGATTTGCGCTGCAGCGCACGCTGTTGTGCGCTGCAGCACGCGTGCCTAGCAAAACAGACCCGAGAGGTCTGTTTTACGCAGGCTGCAGCGCCCAAACGCGCGCTGCAGCGCACGTTGCTGTGCGCTGCATCGCGCGTGCCTAGCAAAACAGACCCGAGAGGTCTGTTTTGCGCAAGCTGCAGCACCCAAACGCGCTGCAGCACGTCCGTGCGCTGCAGCGCGCACTCTTTCGCGCTGCAGCAAGTGCTTGCGTCAGCCTACTCTTCCCGAATGTGTTTTAATCCAATTTTGTGATATCAAGATTGAGAGATATATGACAATCTCTACAATCCCCCACTAGATTGTAATATTTTTTCAGAATTAACAACGATAAACACATACATACATGAAGGTATCTTTCGATTGTAACCTTTACTTAGTGACTATACTTCAAAGTATTCACAAGACAATAGTGTGCTTTGCATTAAACTTTGTCTCTTAAGCAAATACCGGAAATATATCACATATGTGTTATCCCAGATTTCAAAACTGTTCCAATTGTTTAGCACTATTCCGGCCTTGTGCTCTATCTTGGATTCATGAACATTTATAAGACTAAACCAAGGTCTTGTTAGGAACGGCACCATTCCTCATGTTCACTTAGGTGAAGTTCTAATTATATCTCTAGCTACTAAGAGAATCGAACTTCATTAAGAGTTAAAACTCTACCTCAACCACGTAGCTATTTTTGCACCGATATCCTGGAAGGGACTAATTAAAGTTCGGTGCTAACCCGGTCACATAACAATAATTTGTTCTTACCCATTTAACTATGGAATAGCGGTACAACTATTACATAGTTGGGTTACCATCATTGGTGACTCTTTCAAAGAAAGGTTTCAGTCCCATTCCACTAGATGTTTCTTTAACTAAGTCTCTTGAAAGACCTTTTGTCAAAGGATCCGCTAGGTTCTTGTTTGTCCTAACATAAACAATATTAATAACACCATCGGTTATTAATTGTTTAACATATTCATGTCTCAAGCTAATATGTCTAGATTTACCATTATAAACCTTGTTATAAGCTCTAGACAAAGTAGCTTCACTATCACAGTACAAAGAAATAGATGGCATCGGTTGTGGCCACAACTCAATATCAAACAA
>NW_010359398.1:311058-316581 GCF_000414095.1 Morus notabilis | reverse complement strand
GGGAGGAGAACGGCGGCGGCGGACTCGATCTTCCCGTCGGCGAGGCGTGCGAGGGGAACGTGCTCGACGGCGGCGACGCCGGCGAGGGATTCCTGCTCGAGGGCGCAATCTTCGATGCAGTTGAGGGAGACGACCAAGGGAAGGGAAGGCGCAGGGTTGCTGCGGTGGTGCATTGCCGCAGAGGATCTGTTCCTTGCGCCGCTCATCGACGTCGTCGTTTTGAGTTCTCCGACGGTTAGAAGGGAGAGGGAGAGAGTGAGAGAGTGAAGTGAGTTTTGGTTTTCACTGGTTTCTGATTCGTTCGTTGTTGGAAATGAGGGGCTAGGGTTTATTGTCGTAATTTCGGGGGCTTACAGGTGACTGAATCGGAATTCCAGAAGTTTCAACGGCTGGCAGTTGGGTTCCGGTGAGATGTCGTTTTTTGCGTTATTGGAGGCCCCGTCCCGTCTCCTGTCTGCCCTTGAGGGAAGAGGAAGGTTCAAACTTCAACTAGGAGTATCTTTTTGCTGGGATTCGGTTCTAGGCTCTGTATTGGGTTTTCACTCCCTCTCTACCATAATGCTCCTGTAATTGCTGTTAATTACGATCATGTCCCGCAATTTGTCCTTTTTTGTTTTTGTTTTAATTAAACCCCACAACTGGTAATCTTTTCTTGCTGTCAACATATTCAAAATCCTAGGATTGTGGGGGTAGCGGTGCTTATTTATCTTTTGCCTCTCCAAATTTTAAAAATAAAAACGATTACGTATATTGGCGCCTTTTGCTGTTTGCTACAATATCTTTTGCCTCTCCAAAACATAAATAAAATGGAAAGGCAATTAAAAAACAAGAGTTTTCCTTATGTTTGGATCAATCTATTCTACATTCATTGCAGGGACATACAATCCCTAGTCAAATCCACTATTGAAAAATTAGTACACGCTCGAACTTTCAACTAGACCAGAAGATCTCCTTCTATAGTCGACCATCACTCAGTTTCTCATTTTCTTAAGAAACAAACACTCATCCAATAAATCTTCAAATACAAATGCAGAGAATTCTCTCTCAGTATCTAGTACTCAAAAAGTTACTAATAATTCCTAACAGACTTAATCCTCTCACATTATATAGTGCATCACAGAGCCTATAATAACTAGACACCTAACAGTCTTTTGTAACGACTAATCACTACAAAACTGTAGTCTTGTAGCAACTAATTTTTTAACAAACTCCCTTTCACTCGTATCTAAAATAATTAATTCGAGACATATTCTTCACAGTTAGGATGTTTTATTATATTATATCATGTGTTGTTTATTATCGTGAGTAATTGGTATATATAGTCTCAAAATTTTTTAGCATGTAACATTATAGTCCATATATTTTTTAATCTTGGTAAAATACCTTATAAACTCATCAATCAGGTATAATTTACACTATAATGTAAAATTTTATTGAGTTTTTAACATAATGTACCATGTGCAAAGCATGTGATCTATTATTATATGGTATTTAGGTAAAAAAAAATTACATTTTAATAAAAAATTATAATTAAAAATCAAAGCAAAGGAATTTATACTGAATTACAAGAGGTTTCTAGTGAGAGAATTTCAGAGAGCGGGGAAGAAGGAGAATAGTCCTGCCGGCTATTGGAAGCGCGTCTCCGGCCAGCTGGCCCCCAAAATACACTCACGCGTTCTACATTGGCCGATCTACATGATGGTGGAGTCCGTGTTGGTGTTTTCTTCTCTTTTTTTAGTTGTTCGTGGAATAAAGATAGTTTTTTTTACCGATGTTGGTGCTTGTTTTCTCCCACAAATCACTAGATTTGTGTGGGCTTTGGTTTTTTTATTTTATTTTTAGTTGTGTTCCCCCACTAAGCTATAAACTTGTGTGGGTTTGTGCTTTTATTTTTTTATTTTTTATATGTCTTTAGTTAAATCTCTCGTTTTGGCGAGCTTAATTTAGAAGAATGTTGACTTTTAGAGATAAGTCTTTATAGAGAGTTTACTACAGTTTTTTTGGAGAGCTAACCGTAGAGGAAGAATTAAACGAGCCAAAAGAAGTATTTTAAATTGTGTCCATTATCGAACGTTGGATCTCTATACTAAGACGCCAACGAATCTATTAATTTTAATTTGTTGTACTAAGTTTTCTATATTGAGTTCTATGTGAGTTTGATAGTTTGTTGATTAATGAAATGTCTTTTTGCATTAAAAAAAAGGGGAAAAGGGAAAGCTTTCTACAGAAAATTAATAGAGAGAACAAGAGAGGCGTTAGCGTGGTGGGGAAGAGGAATGGCTTCACAGTGAGGAAGGTTGGGGTGGGGAGGGCATGCGGTGGTTGGGTTTCACGGTGAGATGGCAGGGACGGGTGCGCTTCCCAGCGAGGAAGGTTGTGACCAGGTAGGGTTTTGCACTGGTAGTGGGCGGGCTTCACGGTGGCGCCGCTTACAACAGGGTTTGAACTTGCGGTTAGGAGGATCGACGATGAAGACTCGCTGCGAAGGGATCCTGTCAACTTCGACTCCAATTGCAGCAGATCTTTGATTGAAGATTGCTTTTAAGTGCTTGTTAATACGTCTATGAAGTCCGGCTATTTCTAAAATATTGAATTGCTTGATGTATTATTTTTTCTACTGATCTCACAGTGTGTTATGCAAATATAGTTTTGAATTTGGTTGATTTGATTATTAGATGATTTTTAATTAGCAAAATGAGAAAAGGTTAGTAAATCTTCTTTCTCAGGAACAGTCGCCAAGGCATGCAAAAAGAAAATGCGCCAACCAGCCCGTCAAATTTGTTCCATGTCACCAACCCGTGGGTTTAACCAGCTCGCATGCGGACTAGTGCGGGTGGTTTGTGGTTTTTTCCCTTTTTAAGGGCGGGTTCAACCCGACCCGCCCACCACTTTATTTATTTATTTAAGATTTGAGCATTAGACATGAATGTTAGATAAATTTAGTTTGTAAGGTATTATTAACTATATTAGTTAACTTTCATTGAGTATATAATTATCAATATGCTTAAGCATAATCATAAACAATAAATAATATTTGGACTTAGGGGTATTAAATTAAGATCTAAGTATTTATTTTCTTGATGGTTTTTTTTTTCTTCTCTTTTTTAACAAGTAAAATGAAGAATGAATGGTGTTTGATAATCATATTGTAGTTACTAGTTATTGAATTAAAAAGATACTAGAATTCCCTTACAAAAAATACTAGAAAGATTGGATTAACATACTATAAAAGTATGTATGGACGAGATTGAATTTAATGTATTGCTTGACGAATTCATATTTCTTTTTTTTTTTTTTTCAATTATTATGGAACGTGAAGGGATTAAATAACTCATGATTCATATTAGTGGCTTTAAAAAGAGAAGAAAAAATTAACTTTACATAGAACCCAAAAGATGCTTTTAATTTTAAGTTTTTTGCACCTTTTTTTATGATTTTTTACCGTAAAAAAAAAAAGCCCATTAAGCTTGTCTAGGCCCAAACTGCCACAACCGGCCCGTAAACCGTCCGTCCTTCTACGGGCGGTTTGTGGTTTCACCAAGTCCCAACCCGTCCTTGAAAAAACCCGACCTGTACCCACCCAAAATTTCCAATTCGCCCGCTTGTGCAGCCATAGTTACCATGGCTGCTTGAGTTTTGCTAAGTTTAGTGATGAAGGAGAAGATGACAGTGCCCTTTCTTCCTTTTTTTTTATTATTATTATTATTATTATTATTATTATTATTATTATAATTTAGGATTGAGCTTCATTTTACCTTAAATTGAAAAAAAAATAATTTGGTGTATTTTGGTCTTTTATAGGAAAAGAAGTCATATGAGGGGTAAAATGCAAGAATTTGTTAGAAATTTGACGGAAATGTGTAAATTTTAAGAGTTCTGGAGATATTTTGTCAATATTAAAAGAATGAGGACCAAACTATTACTTATTAAAAAGTTCATAGACCACTAATGTGAATTACTCTATTATCGTATTGAGTTGTAGTAAGCATTGAAATCTTATTGGCCCTCACACCAGTCTTGACATCGAACTCATCCTCAAAATCAATCCCGAACTGGACCTTAACATTTGTCCCGACTTAGACTTTGGACTCGGCCCCCACCCCAATCTCATATTATGGAAAGTGTGTTTTGAATTTAAAATTTAAAATTTATTAATACAATCTTGTAACTGAATTTATACATAACTGAGTCGTGTTGTATTGATGCGGTCCACTTTAATTAGGTAATCGTGAACTCATTATTTGTTCACGTTGTTGTACCAACCCATAAATTCCCACTTTAGCCCAACATGGCCCATGTCATTATGTGTCGTGTTGTCCTAGTCCAAATACTTAATCTTGTTAGGCCATTTTAAGTCTATATTGGCCCATTTAATTAATTATCAAATTTTAATAGCAATACATTAATCAAAGGGACTGTTTTGACTTTTTTATGACAATAATTTAAATACACAGAACAAAACCATCATAAACATCGATTTTTTTTTTTAAAATCTCAAATATTATTAACATATATTTCACTATCACATCTCAACTTAGTGGCATGTCGGCACATATTCAGCTGTAAATTACTCGAAATTACTTATGTCATTTGACTCTAAGTTAACAAAATATTCTTTCCATAGAGTGTATCACATGTTTTGCAATCTTTTTTTCTGTCTTGTCCTTAACTTAGGGCCCGTTTAGTTCGCTGATTCAAGTTTTTAATTCGAGTTGAGATGTGATTTTATGTGAGAGCTTTTTACTGTAGCAAAAAAGTTAGATGTTTATGTCATTTGACTCTAAGTTAACAAAATATTCTTTCCATGTTTTGCAATCTTTTTTTCTGTCTTGTCCTTAACTTAGTTATGTTATCTTTAAGACACGTTAGCATTCCAATCTTTTAGACATTGGAGAAGCACTTGTCTCATTTGAAACACGACTAGATGCACTAAAAGTAGACCTTGATGCTACTGTAGAGACTAGAGGTATTGGTAGATCACGTGACATTATGGAAAGTATAAGAAAAGACATTGCGTGTGGTTTTCTATTTATAATAAAAGTGTGTTAAAGCAAGCTGGTGTTTTTGAAATTTTTTTTTTTTTTTCTATTTTTACCCTCATTCTTCTTCTATTTTTCCTTGTTTGTTTTTGTTTTTTGTCTGCTTCCTTTGGCTGTCTGGTCAGATTCTTGATGCGTAAGAATTAATCTAATTGAATGTTATAATTAATTACTCTCAAAAGTGCAATTTCCTAGGACGAATGCTCTATGAGAATTAAGATAGTAACTATTGTAACTCTTATTTATATATAATAAAAGCAAGATAAATCAGGCAGCTGTCATGGATTTTTTGTTATTTATGCCCCTCACTTTTTTTTTTTTTAACTTTTCACTAACTTATTATTTATTTTTTCTTTCTTCGAGCTTGAAAAAAAAAACAATTAATTTTTATTTTCATTTATGCCCCTCAATTTTTTTACTTTTTACTTATTTGTTATATACGCTTTTCTATTTTTATTTTTTTCATTTATATCCTTCACATTTT
>NW_010359398.1:310660-310847 GCF_000414095.1 Morus notabilis | reverse complement strand
ATTCTCAAGTGTTTTTGTAATTCCTCCAAAGTTATGTCATCTCTCCTATGAAGGAGTTTCTTTCTATAATCATTCCAACTTTGAGGCAATTTAGCAATAATTGCCCCCACTTGGAATGATTCAGAAATCTCAACCTTCAATTCACGAAGCTTAGTAATAATGACTTGCAATTCATGTATTTGATCTA
>NW_010359398.1:274983-302483 GCF_000414095.1 Morus notabilis | reverse complement strand
ACAAAACCATCATAAACATCGATTTTTTTTTTTTTTAAATCTCAAATATTATTAACATATATTTCACTATCACATCTCAACTTAGTGGCATGTCGGCACATATTCAGCTGTAAATTATTCGAAATTACTTATGTCATTTGACTCTAAGTTAACAAAATATTCTTTCCATGTTTTGCAATCTTTTTTTCTGTCTTGTCCTTAACTTAGTTATGTTATCTTTAAGACACGTTAGCATTCCAATCTTTTAGACATTGGAGAAGCACTTGTCTCATTTGAAACACGACTAGATGCACTAAAAGTAGACCTTGATGCTACTGTAGAGACTAGAGGTATTGGTAGATCACGTGACATTATGGAAAGTATAAGAAAAGACATTGCGTGTGGTTTTCTATTTATAATAAAAGTGTGTTAAAGCAAGCTGGTGTTTTTGAAATTTTTTTTTTTTTTTTTTTTACCCTCATTCTTCTTCTATTTTTCCTTGTTTGTTTTTGTTTTTTGTCTGCTTCCTTTGGCTGTCTGGTCAGATTCTTGATGCGTAAGAATTAATCTAATTGAATGTTATAATTAATTACTCTCAAAAGTGCAATTTCCTAGGACGAATGCTCTATGAGAATTAAGATAGTAACTATTGTAACTCTTATTTATATATAATAAAAGCATGATGAATCAGGCAGCTGTCATGGATTTTTTGTTATTTATGCCCCTCACTTTTTTTTTTTTTAACTTTTCACTAACTTATTATTTATTTTTTCTTACTTCGAGCTTAAAAAAAAAAAAAACAATTAATTTTTATTTTCATTTATGCCCCTCAATTTTTTTACTTTTTACTTATTTGTTATATACGCTTTTCTATTTTTATTTTTTTCATTTATATCCTTCACATTTTTTACTTTTCACTTACTTATTATCTATTATTTTTTCTTACTTCGAACTTAAGAAAAAACAATTAATTTTGTTTCTATTTACCCTTCACTTTTGAACTTTTTACTTACTTGTTATGTACGTTTTTCTTTTACTTACAGTTCAAGAAAAAAATATTGAATTTGTGTTTCCATTTATACTCTTCACTTTTTTTTTACATTTATGCCCTTTACTTTTGTTCTTTTACTTACTTTATATATACTCTTTCCTCTTATTTACAATTTAAGAAAAAATGATTTAATTTTTATTTTTATTTATGTCCTTCACCTTTTATACTTTTTACTTACTTGTTATTTACATTTTTCTCTTTCTTAGAGTCTAAAAAAAGCGGTTTTCCTCTTATTTAGAGTTTAAAAAAAGTGGTTTAATTTTTATTTCTATTTATACTCTTTATTTTTTATACTTTTTATTCACTTGTTATTGACTGTTTTATCTTATTTAGCGCATAATTAAAAGTGGTCAAAATAAATAATGTTTATATTATGGTGATCTGATTATAGTTAGAACTTATTTATTTACATTATAAACTTGTTTCTCTAATAGATAATAAATATGATAGTTAAATTCATGCCTTATTGCAACTGCAATTTTTTTTTAGTCATCATTAAAATATATCAAGATTTCTTAATTCCTCTTTTCTGATATCTAAACTTGAAAAGTTCCATATAACATTGAGATTGAGAAGCACTTCTAAAGTCATTGCAAGCGATATATCAAGTGCATTTCACTAGAGAGTCAGCAGTAATGAAAGAAATCCTAATTTTTGAATATGATGTTGATGATGAACTTAAGACCAATGTCGTAGTTGCATAGTTTGATGAGATAAAATTATTTTGGTATTTTATATTATAGTAAAACATTAAAGTTGGTACCTTGTGTTTTTCATAAATTAAAACGGTATCATCAAATCTTAGAAAACATTTTTTTTTATACCTTGAGCTCTTTTTTTAGATATAAATTGTCCAATTTATCCTTCATTATATACTGGATTGGTCCGAAATTCTATTTGACAAAAAATAATAGCTAAAAATATTTATAAACCTGTAACCAAAGACAACCCGTACATATTGCTAAAATGATGCCTTTTTTTTTTCTTTTTTTTTTTTTTTGGGAAACCCATTTTATTGTGTATACCAAAAAAAAAAAAAGGAGCTAAAACGTTCCAATGGAGGGGGAAAATGGAATTCTTGGATTTTCTATGATTTTTCATCTATAAAATGGGTTTCGAATCATGTTAGTCCTAAATCAGAGAGTATCAGAGAGTGAAACCGCAAATTTCTCCTAGCCTTTTTGTTGTTTTTCTGATTTCTTCTTAAAGCTGAAGGTCTTTGAAGGGAAGTATTGTTCGTGTTGTTGAGAGAAAACGTAGAGTGAAAGCAAAAAACCGAGTTTCATATTGAATCTCCAAAGGTAAGTAGTGTTTCCTTATCTGGTGGTTTCACTTTTAATGCATGTTGTGGTTTTGGTTTTTTAGTTTCTATTTTGATTTTGTAAAGGTGGTTTTTCATGGCGCCATATAGTGATCATAGCATGATATTGGAAGTTTTTTTTTGTTTTTTTTTTTGTTTTGTTTTGTTTAAATGTATTAATCGACGTGCTGAAGTTTAGGGTTTTCTTTTTCGCATCTGTTTATGAAATATGATGATCCATTTTTGTTTCCCTTTGTTCTTATGCTTTGTTTTTCTTGAAATAATGTGGACTTTGTTTTTATATCAAGTATTGTTAGTATTTTCGTTGAAATGTCGACTTTGCTTTGTATGAAAAATATGGACTTTAGTTTCTATAATAACGTTAACTTTATTTGGGTAAAATTTAGGACTTTGTATCATATAGGATATGGCTCTACTCTGCCTATTGTTTCAATAAGACGTGGCTTCTTTTTTCTTGCTTTGAATCAGAATAGGGATCCACAGATTCTTATTTCATGCTCAAGAAATAGACGATCCTTTAGAATGGGATGTAGATGAAGGTTACTGTAACTATGTTGGATTTGCTCATAGTTTATGCAATGATCTTGGGTTCTGATTTTTGTCTTTATGCTGATAGGGAAGATTATAGAACTTAGGGTCCATTTGGTTCATGAGTTTAAGTCAGTGATTCTAATTCATTGATAGAAATTTTATGAGAGAAAAAAATTTTAAATTTAAATTTTTTATGAGATAAAAAACACTGTAATAGAATTAGAATCATGACTTGAATATATGTATCAAATGGGGCCTTAGTTTCTGATTATTTTAAATCCCCAATCGATATTTAAAATGGAGAATTTTGAAAAATGCAATCAATAAAGTATCACTACTTTATTTCTGTCACTGTTCTTAAATTTATTTTATGCCACTAATAATCTGTAGGTTATTTTTTTATAACTTGCAGGTTATTTTTCGTAACCTACAGATTATTTTTCGTAATATGTGAGTAATATTTCATATCCTGCAGATTATCTTTCGTAATATGCAAGTTATCTTTCATATCTTGCTGATTGTTTTCCATAATAGCACCAAATTGTAGTGACATAAATAATAGAATTAGAAAAAACAATGGATAAGTGTAGATGGGCCCATTTAATTACATATGGTCCATCAAATCACGACCCATGTGAGTTTCACGAGTGTGTCTTGGTTTTACAGAGCGAGCCCAACGTGTCATGACAAGATTATTCGAGTTTCACTTACGCTTCTTGTCATTTTATGTACCATTTCGCATGTGTTACATGGATTGATAATTTCCCTGTATGATTTGATAAAGTAAATATTTTAGAAGTTCAATTGTTTACATATTGATAGTGGTGGAACTTCGGGTCGGCGGGTCTGTTCGATGCCTGAATTTTTCAGGCTTGGCGGGCAGGGACCCATGGCTACCTGTCCACGCACTTGGGCGGGCTCGGGCTGCCTGAGAAATAACACCATGGCAGAAGCCTGCCGCCGATTTGCCCGTCTCGACTGTTGATTGCCGAATTTTTTTTCCATCCGGCCCGAATACCCGAAGCCCACCCAATAGCTAAATTGTTTTTTTCAAAATTTTCGCCCGACCCAACCCGCCGCCCGAGAGCTTGACCTCCAATGGCTATTTTTTTGACCGTTGCCCGATTTTTCGGCCCGAACCTAGCCCGCCGAATTTGACGAATTTTAGGGGAAAAATTAAATTTTTAACCCAAAAATTTCCCTATAAATACGCCATATCCCCCCAAATATTTTCCTCACCCAAACTCTCACAATCTCTCTCAATTTCTCTCAATCTCTCTCAATCCCTCTAACAATTTTTGCAAAAACTTACACAGTATCCTAAAGCTCTCTCATAATTTTTATATAAAAGGATTCTTTTGGTTGCGGTGATATTCCTGTTGATGCCCAAGTCCACCAGAATGTGGAAGAGCAATTTCCTACTAACGAATTTATTACGCAGGAATCGCAAACACAACCAACTGTTTCATCCGAACAAGCCTTCAGTACGACCAGACGAATACTTGAGCAACGCTGAAACGCATTGCAAAGGGACATTGTTGAAGCCTTGGTCTGCATTAAGGATTCAAATCATGCCGATCAACGTTTATAAGATACATTTTTGCCGGCAAGTCAAGAATAGATCGATGAATTTAATAGATTAACATTTAATTTTGAAGACGATTCTTCAGCTTCAAATTAAATTGTAATTTGTAAATATATATTTGCTTTCGACATTATAATTGTATATTTAGCCTTTATAAGTTTGTAAAATTTGTAATTCGTCACAAAATGATTGCACTTTTTTTTTCTTCCCAAGTTTTTATCTCGATTGAATTTTTCTTGGTAAGGTTTTTAACGCGGCAATCATGAATTATAAATTTAAAAATTAATATACAAAATTTATTTTTTAAATTATGTTAATAGCGTGTGTTGATTTTAGTTTTTATATAATTTTAACACAAAATAACATAATAATTATTTATATACAAATACAATTAATAAATAATAGTATATTATATATAATATATAGACAATGTTAAAAAAATTAAAAAATATAATAAAAAATATTTTTTTTTCGGGCGGGCTCGAGCTGCCCGACCGGGCTCGAGCAGTCAAAACCAAGCTCGCGGCCCGTCCATTGGTATTTTTGGGCTCGGGCTGGCGGGTTCGGGGGTTAGGCTCAAATTCAGTTTTTTCGGACGATTGCGGGCGGCCTGTCCAAAGTTCCAGCACATGAACCAAATATATCAATTTATTTTGTGCAAGTTTTTTCCGTTGATTCTTTCATCTGTGTTGCTTGATCCACGAAACTGTTTTTTTTTTTTTTTTTGGGTTCTCTTGATGTTTTGTACGTCTAGTTTCTTTTTCTTTCTTTTTAAATTTTTATAGGAGTGGCGGTATTTCTTTAGGTTTGTTGTTATTTGGAGCTAGCACCTCTGTTTTGTTGTTGTTGTAGAGTTGGTTCTTTGCTGTTTGGTATCTTTTGAGCATTTCATTTTGAACTGGTTGTCTTTAGAGGCAAAAACTTTTTGCTATGATTCGGTTAAACTCTTTCTATCTTGTTCAGAAAGTCAGTACCTCAATCACATTATTAATTTCTTTGTTTACAAAAGAAGACAGCTATTTTTGTCACATTATTTGTTCATGTAATTAGGGGTTCTGACACCTTGCACCTCCAACCGGCTGCGATAGATGACAGGTAGTCATCTGCTTAATAACTGTCACAGATGATTAGATGCCTTCATTTGTCAATCTGGTGTTTTTTTTTTCTCTGCTCATGATACGAGTTATTTTTGTGGATTATCGGAAGTAATCTATTGGATTACTCTAAAGACCGACACTGGTCGTTGACACCTAAGTGACAAATGATATGTGTTGTTTTGGAATTAATCTGGGAGATTACTAATGGTAATGAATTAATCTGGAAAGCCAATGATTTTTTTTGAAATGGAGACATGGCCCAATAGGTTACCAAGAGTGATCTAGCAGATTACTTTTGCGATTGGTTGTTGGTGATGACCAAAGATCACTCTTGTGGTATGTTTACTTATTAGGATTGAGAAATACGAGTTGGGAATGAAAGTCAATCTCATATTTACTTGCACTTTTTTTATCTTAAAATAGTAGTGGAATTGTAGACTCCACTCAAATTTAGGATCGATAAATGAGATTAAGACTCTCATTTTTACATAAGCATTAAATTACTATCATATGCCTATTTTACTTATAAATATAAAATTAAAACTAAAATTCAAAACATAATAATTACACATATATTTATTATTTTATTTGCCTAATATTAGCCTAATTATTATTAATTTTAATAGAATAAATATGTACTTTATTTGTTTAATAAATTAATAAATATATTTTTAATTTTTAACACTATTTTTAATTTTTATTTATTTTATTTACATTTTTCACATTTTTATTTTATATTTTAAATAATTGTACAATTTATATTTATTATTTTATTACCCTAAATATTTTAATTATGATTAATTTTAATATAATAAGTACACAATTTATTTTTTAAATTAAAAATATAAGATTGACTTAAAGGGCATATAAGTACTTTTACACTATTTCATTTCGATTCTAGGTGTAAGTAAATGCATGAATAGGATTTGGAATGACTCTGATTTTGAATCATGTCACCAAGTAAATAATTTATTTTGACTGTGATTTCTCACTCTGAATTCTATCAACTCTAAATCTTACTCACTTTGATTTACGCTCATTCCGATTACGCGTAGGTAAACATGCCATTAGAGGTAATCTAAAGATTAACCAAATCTGGTACAGGAGTTGACCGACAGTAGTCTTTGATTTTGGTTATTTAATCTGGTAGATTATTATTGGTAATGCAGTAGATTACTTTTATGTCTGAAACCGATAACCTTTGAGAGAAATTTTAAGAACACACATTTTATTGACCTTAAACCGGTCATTAGTGGCGCAAAATTCAGACCCCATTCTGTTGGAGGAGTACAGAATTCTTATCATGCCTTTTTAAAGTAGAATTCGTGTAGTTAATCAAGAAAAATCCTGTTTTAGGTTGGCATATATAATAGAAGAAGGCCATACATTAAAAAATCAGTTAGGTCTTTTTGTTTTTGTTTTTGTTTTTTTTCTGTAAGTTAGACTTAGCACTACTTATGAAAATTGTTTAAATTAGGCATACTAGCACTTACGAAGTCTAGTTATTTCTCCATACTATGTATATTTAGGCTTAAATCCTTATATACAAATAATTGGAATCTAACTTTTTAAAAATAATATTAGGCTTAAATCGTCTCCTAGTTCTTTGGTCTTCATTTAGTTTGTCATTTAGCCATTTGATTAACTTTCAAGAGCCCGACACCGGCATATTAAGATATATCGTTTTTAAATGGTAGAGCTATTTGTCACTAATTATTAAATTATATTATTATATGTCAATTTTGAGATTTATTTATTATGACGCATAAATTCAGTGTTAAATGTAATCTGATAAAAAAAAAACCCAACAATGGTTGTCACCATTTCTAATGATCAACATTTTTTCGTTCAAGTTGAAACTGAAATGTGCCGTACAGCCACTCACAAAAGCTCGTTTTTTTTCCCTCTTGACTTAATACTAAAAACATCATAAGATTTCGAAATCATTAATGAAAAAGGAATTTAGATGGTATTAAAATAGTGTGACATTAAGTAGGTTGCCTTCATAAAATATAATTATCACAACAATCATGAAGCCTAAAACTGGCATGGTAATAATTAGCCTATCGGCCAATCTGTGTTATTATTCCACGCAAAAGGTTATAAACCTCTGGTCGTGATTTATGTGCAATTAAAAGCGCTACACTAAAGCAAGATTTAACTACTAGATCATAATTTTAAGTGGAGAAGAACAAAGACCGTCGCTTTTCCTTTTGTCATGCTTTTAAAATATTATCTTTATGGTAAGATTCAATGACTTTTCATCATATTCTAATTTTCGGTTTGTTTACAAACTTTGTAGCGCAAAAAGGCAACAGTAATGTATTAATCCTTATAAAAGTACGATTGATTTGTGAGAGGGACATGAATATTTATCCTCAACCACTAATCAATAAAAATAACATGAAATCTGTCTTTACTATATTTACTGTGTGTGTGTATATATATATATATAAATTTCACCCCATTTAGAGGCAAAACATTTGGTTCATGTTTCTTTTCTTTTTTCCCTCACCAAAGTATGGAAAAAAATTAAGATCTTCCAGATAACGGATTCCTATTCGTAGAATGTATAACTGGATGAAAAACTCATACTAACCCGTTACTTTTTTATCCAATTTGAGATTTTGCTTGAAAGATATCGAGAAGGAATCATAATATAATAATATCGACTTATATAGATACATTAGCAAAAAAAAAAAAAAAAAAAAATTCTCAAAAGAAACACTACTTTTGTGCTTTAGTTTTTTTGTTTTTTTGTTTTTTTTTGTTTTTTTTTTCATTTGCATCTTTTGGTCCATTTTTTTGCGCCTCACTTTTCTACTTTTTTTTTTTTTTTTTTTTTTTTTTTTTTTTTTTTTTTCTGTTTCTAACTTGTCACTGTTTAGATAATTTTTTTTTCTTTTTTAACAAACATATACCTTTGAAGTATTTTTCTTACAGATATTGTCCATAAAAATATTTTTTCCCCTCAAATGTGCTCATATGAATATCATTTTTTTTTGTGTTGTTTCTTTGGATTGTCCTTACTAAAATAATTATTTTTAAATACATCTTAATTTAAACAGAAAATAGGCAAGGAATAACACATATAATAATTAATTCTTAATTAATTATTCGCGAGTGATATAAAATCTCGATAATTCATGTTGTCTTGTAAATAATACAAGGATGACGCGAGGACTTATGGATCTATAATTCCAAGCTCTAATAAAATTAATAATTAATTAAACTCTTTAATTAATTAATTAATTCTATTAATTCTAAAAGTTACTCTACTAAAAACTTAGAATTGCACTCTTGAAATTATAGACATAGTTTACTTATAAGAACTTGAAGTGTCCATTTGATATAGTCACTACATATAGATCGATCCTCGATAAATAATTAATAATTAGAGCTAGGTAAAATCCATTAACCTTTCTAATTACATCTCTATCCTTGAGTACCATTGATTCTCTAATGAATAGTATATTCATAAAACACATTTATGAATACGAGCTCGTTACTTATTCAAGTAACGAATCAACCATCAAGTGAATTATTTATCTTCTTCTTCAAAAAAGAAGGAATGGATTCCATATTGTATATTAGGATTCTCGGCTATCCATTTCATCATGTTCCCAAGATACAAGGAATAAGATTTAGTATCTCGAAATCCGTACCGAGTAAATAAAAGAATACGAATCCACAAATGGAAGTCTACTAACAACTCAGGATTGAGATCATTCTATATATGACCATTGGTAGACTCAAATTTGATTTTCTACATTTAACGGAAATTATCAGAAAATCAAATTGTGTCTGTGTCCCAGTTATGCATAATCTCATTATACATAATACACTCATTCAATATCCCTCTATATTAATGATGCAGATAACACCATTCTATTCTGAATGAGAATGACATGTATTAGTAATGTTTTAATTAAAGATTCTGAAACTTTAATTAAATTCATTACGAACATCGTTTTGATTATTATCCTTAAATATTATCCTCTCATATATAACACTTATATACAACATTTAAGGTTACATAAATAATCACAGAATTTTCAATGATATTCATAAAGTATTCAATAATACATACACATAAATAATGAATAAACTATTTTATTAATCAAATAATAAAATATCCTTATTACATCTCATGCTTTAAAGACACTATTCTCAACAATCTCCCACTTGCCCTAAAGCAGGTGTGACATATCCTTAATCCCAAAAGCCTTAAGATGTCTATCAAAGACGTTTAGTGGCAATGTCTTCATGAACGGGTCTGTAAGGTTATTCTCCGACGCGATCTTTAGGACCGCTACATCGCCTCTCTCGATAATATCTCGTACCAGGTGATATTTTCTCTCTATATGCTTTGCACTCTTATAACTTCTCGGTTCTTTAGAATTAGCCACTGCTCCATTGTTGTCACAATATAGTTTAATCGGTTGATCCATATCTGGAACAACTTCCAGATCAATTAAGAACTTACGGAGCCAGATAGCTTCCTTTGCGACTTCACAAGCTGCAACATACTCAGCTTCCATGGTGGAGTCAGCAACACACTTTTACTTAACACTCCTCCATACCACGGCTACAGATCCGGATGTTGACCGTCGAACATCCCTATCTGACTAGAAGTCAGAATTTGTGTATCCGGTGAGAGACAATTCTTCTCCGGAATAAACTAGCATATAGTTTCTTGTTCTCCTAAGATACTTGAGAATGCATTTCACCGCAACCTAATGATCTAATCCTGGGTTAGACTGGTAGCGACTGACTATTCCCACTGAGTAACAGATATCCGGCCTAGTACACATCATGGCATACATGAGGCTCCCAATTGTAGATGCATACGAATATCTTTTCATGACCTCTTCCTCTTGCGGAGTTTTAAGACATTGCTCCTTAGAAAGATGAATATCATGCCTAGAAGGCAAATTTCCTTTCTTAGAGTTCTGCATCGAGAAACAAGCACTTTGTCAATGTACGATGCCTAAGACAACGCTAACAACCTTTTCTTGCGATCTCGAATAATCTTGATTCTAAGAACATAACTTGCCCCTCCCAAATCTTTCATTTGGAATTGGTTGGCCAACCATTCCTTTACGTTACTCATGGATTTTACATCTTCTCAATGAGTAGAATATCATCTACGTAAAGAACCAGGAAGACCACTTTCTTGTCCTTTATGTACTTGTAGACACATAGTTCATCTTGGTTTTGATCAAATTCATAAGATTTTATAGCCTCATCAAACCGGATGTTCCATGATCTAGAAGCATGCTTTAATCCATAAATGGATCTCTGCAGCTTGTAGACTTTCTGCTCATGGCCTTCTACCCTAAAACCCTTTGGCTGGCCCATATAGATGGTTTCCTCAAGACAGCCATTCAGAAAAGCCGTCTTGATATCCATCTACCATATCTCATAATTGAAATATGTTGCTATGGATAGGAGTATCCAAATGGATTTAAGCATGGCTACTGGTGAGAAAATTTTCTCACAGTCAACTCCCTCTTTTTGGGTATAATCCTTAGCCACAAGCCTCGCTTTAAAATTCTCCACTTTTCTATCAACTCATCTTTTTCTCTTGAAGATCCACTTCCATCCGATGGGTTTTACCCCTTCAGGCAGATCAACAAGTTACCAGACTGAGTTGGAGTACATGGACTCCATCTTGAGTTTCATATCATCCTGCCATTTTTCCTTGTCAGCATCGGCCATCGCCACCTTAAAGGTCAACGGATCTTCCTTACTGTCATCAGCAGTGACGATCTGTACTTTTCCAGTCTACTGGTCAGGTAATCTGATTGCCCTTCCACTACGAAGGGGTACCACGTGTGCTTAACTAGGAATAGTGGTTTGTTCTCTGTTGACTTTGAAAACTTTTGCCGGTTGTGGTCTTATCTGATCAGAAAGTAATTCTTCTAGAACAACTCTTCTTCTGGGCTTGAAATCTATCATATAGTCATGCTCCATAAAAGTGACATTTGTCGATACAAACACCTTTTGATCTTGAGGGCTATAAAATAGACCTCATCTCGTCTCCTGTGGATATCCCACAAATAAACAAACTTTTGAACGGGGCTCCAACTTCCCAGTCTTAGCCTTTAGCATATGTTGCCGGACACCCCTATATGCGAATGTGTCTTATAGTGGGTTTTCGACCATTCCACAACTCTAGGGGCGTCTTAGGAATATACTTAGATGGAACTAGGTTCAGAATGTACACAGTTGTCTTGAGGGCATAACCCGAAAACAAAATAGGCAGCGAAGAATAATTTAACGTGGATCTCACCATGTCTAGCAATGTCTGATTTCTCCTTTCTACAACGCCATTTTGCTGTGGTGTTTCAGGAGCGGTAAGCTGCGAGAGTATACCGTTCTCAGTCAAGTAGTCTTTGAATTATGTATCCAAATATTCACCTCCCAGATCCGATTGGAGTACTTTGACTGGTTTACCTAACTTTTTCAACTTTTGCATGGAATTCTTTAAACTTTCCAAAAGTTTCAAATTTCCTTTGCATTAGGTAAATATAACCATACCTTTAATAATCGTCTATAAAAGTGACAAAATATTCATAACCTCCTCATGCTTGGACATTTAAAGGTTAGCATACATCTGAATGTATCAGCTCTCGGGGTTGTTTGGCTCTTTCGCCTTTAGCTGAGAAAGGTCTTTTGGTCATTTTACCTTCCAGACAAGATTCATAGGCAGGCAGCTCCCTAACTTTTAGTTCGCATAAAGAACCATCCTTTACAAGCCTTTCAATCCTATTTAGGTGCAATAAGTTTATGAATATTTTCGTGAGAAATCTTTTGCCTAAGTTTAATACTATATAAACCACCATACTATATTTTCGTGAGAAATCTTTTGCCTCTTATTCTTAGGTTCGGCAACCTTGAACATTTAAATATTAAGCAGTGTGTTAGGCATAGGTTTTATACTATATAAACCACCATCCAGACATCCAAAACAAATATTCAAGCCATTTTTAGAAATATGAACCAAATCATTATCAAAAGAAACTTTAATGTCTCGTTCATTTCACCGATTCAAGTTTTCAGTTTTAGGTTTCTACAGTAAAAAGCTCTCAGAAAATGTCACATCTAACTTTTTCTGCTACAGTGAAAAGCTCTTAGAAAATGTCACATCTCAGCTTGAATTGAAAACTCGAATTCGCGAAGTGAACGAGGCCTAAATAATTGTTCAAACAAACTTGAAACATAAATCAAATTTCTGTGAATGTCTGGGATATAATAAACATTGTTCAAAATTAAATATCTATTATTTTTAAATCGAAGTCTGAGTTCGCCCACTGCTTTTGCCGATACCTTTGCGCCATTGCCAACTCTAAGCATGTACTCCCCATCGGCAAGCTCCTGGTATGAACTAAGAGTCTGTAAAGAAAAACAAACATGATTAGTCGCTTTTGAATCAACTATCCAGGATGAGGTATCATCCTCTACTAAACATGTTTCCAGAACTAGTAAATCATATTTACTTTGTTCATTTTTCTTCTTGAGCTCATCGAGATACTTTTTACAGTTTCTTTTCCAATGGCCCTCTTGGTTGCAATGGAAACACTTTCCTTTGGGCTTCTGGTCGGAGTTCTTGTTGTTCTTCTTTGCTTTCTTGTTCTTACCCTTAGGATTTTCCTTCCCATGGTTTCTTGGTTTCTTCCTCTTATTCTTGGAAGAACTTTCTGCAACGGCAACATTTGCCTCTCCAGTCTTGCCATTACCATTAGTAGACTCAAAGTTTTGCAGCTCGTTTAGCAGTTTCGTCAAGTTAAAATGCATTTTGTTCATAACATAGTTGTTTTTAAATTGCTGGAACTTTGGGGTCAGGCTTTGCAGGATAATGCCGACCTGGGTAGCTTCATCAATTATTGTGCCATTGACCTCAGCCTCATGGAAGTGTTCGATCATGTTCAAAACATAGGCGCACATAGAAGAGCTATTCTTCATTTTCTCATGCATGAAGGCTCTGATAGCATCCAACCGAGCCTTGTTAGATGGCTTCCCAAACATGTTGTCCAGGGAATGCATTATCTCATAAGCAGTGTCAATCTTCTCATGCTTCATGCGAAGCACATCGCTCATCCCGGCCAACAAGTAACACTTAGCCTTATTGTTGGCCTTGATCCAGCGATCGTAGGCTTTCCTTGGTGCTTTATCCTCAGGTTCAAGAGGACCCTCCTCCGTTAGGATGAATTTGTAATCATCACATATTAGCAAGAGGTTCATCTTACTTTTCCACCGTTTATAGCTGTTTCCATTAAGTTTTTCAGTCGCAAGTAACGAGATAATGAGATTTGACATATTGCTGGGATAGATAGTAAATTCAATTTCAATACTATGTGCATGAATATCATAAACAAATATTTTGGCATAATTAAACGTAATGCACGATGCACATGATAAATACATAAAATCATGGTTTAATATTAAATGGCAACAATAATCCAATTTACCACAAATATAGTGCCGCCGTAGGGTGGGTCAAAATATTCACAAATTGAACTGAGACCTTCTCAATTAATAAGATTATCAAAATATCTCATATTTTCAACCTTTATTAATTATCGTTATTCTAGTCAAAATATAATTAAGAATTTAATTACATTTTATGAATGTAACTCATCATTTCGGATTCAATAAACTTAATTCTGGAGTGCCACCGTAGGGTGGGTCAAACCGGAAATACATCATTGAATCCTATCGCTAGGAAGTCAACCTTGTTATCGATCTAGAATGGACACTCTCCGGAGGGAGGACGAAATCAAAGCCATCGCGAAGTGCCATTCAGGATCTCACGGTGTTGAACTAACAATGGAGACCAGTGGGTTGTATTGCCATACGTCCCTCTCCCACTCAATATTTTACAAATATGTATTTTCTTTGAAAATCATCTTATGGTTTTCAAATTTCAATAAAATAAACATTTTATTTTATTGAATATGTGAAATTCCAAAATTTAATTCTTACATTTCATTTCACATAATTACGTTATTTTGCAATTCAACATTGCAACAAAATCAATTTAATCTCATTAAATCAATTTCGGCGCATTATTCTTATTTTATTTTTCAAAACTCTTTTAACAAAATAAAATAATAATATGCGCATGTGTGCATGTCATGTAATTAAGCATATGAGTAGACACACTTAATGTATATGGCATGTTATATACATGGACATATAATATATAATCATCATATGAAATATAAAATACGCAATTGGTTATTGAGACAAATTTGATCGGGTTCCATGGATAATTAAATTACAACCCAATTGAAACAAATAATAAAATTACAATAATTTTTCATCCGTTACATCAACGGGCCTTGAATTTAATTCTTCGGACTTCCAAGTCATCACCTTCGGGTCCAGGCTCCGTTTCTCCTTCATCCAAAACTCTTATGGATCAAATTGCAAGCCAAACACGGTTTCAAAAACCCTCGGGCCCATAAGGACCCGCTTTGACTCATTGTGGCTTGGCCATAGTTTCTAGCGCGGGGCGCGCGGGTACAGGCACGCAACAGGATGCGTAAGAACTGGTCGTGCAATAGGAGCACGCTTGGTGCGCTGGTCATGAGGCAGTGGAGTGATGCGGCGGTGGTGATTCAAATTTTTGAATTTTATCTCATAAAATTACAACAAAATCCTATACCCAAAGATTTACAAAATTTATAATCGAATTGGAAAAATTGTAAATGAATAAAATCGATCCATGGAACCATATAATTAATGACCAAATCCATTATCCATTCATTCATTGAACATGAACAAACATAAACATCCATAATAAATGCAAGTGCCTACTCACCACATACATACAAATTAAATATCACATATTGAATAAAGATTGATTATCACATAATCATGGCATAAACTAATATTGTCTATAGACCGCTATGATACCAAGAAATCTGGCTTACTTGTTTAACAACTAAAGGTTAACTTGTTTGACAAGGTTTACTTGTTGGACAAGGCTTACTTGTATGACAAGTAATTCTAAAGGAGAAGTAAAGTTTTACTTGTTTGATAAGTAAAAGGTTGACTTGTTGGACAAAGTTTATTTGTATGACAAGTAATTCTAAAGGAGAAGTAAAGCTTTACTTTTTTTGATAAGCTTTGGTTTAACTTGTTTGACAAGCTTTGGTTTAAGTTGTTTGACAAGCTTTAGTTTAACTTGTTTGACAAGTTTTTCCAAAGGAAGAAGAAAATGCTTCTCCTAAATTGTCTATAAATAGGAGATAATAGTAAATTAGAAAAAAGGAGGTGGTAGAAAAGTTTTTCTCTCTCTAATTCACAAGAGTTGGCCGAATTTTAAGAGAGAAAAGAGAAGAAAATTTACTCTAATTTTCTCAATTCTTTCACATACATGCTTTGATAGTGAAAGAGTACAAATTATTGAGTGATCCGATAATTACCTTGAGCCCACACTCTACGTCTTGCAAGTTTCAAGGAGTAGACGAGGAAGACTTGGATTTTTTAAGAAAGCTTTGGAGCAAGGATTGTTCGTTGGCCAAAGACTCCAAGTTATCATCCTAATTGTCGGCAAGGTATCCATTGTTATAAATTAATGAGATTAATTTATTATTGTATAAATTAATATAATCTATAGCGTCCGAAAAAGTTTTGTGAAATTTTTTTTTCGGACTCGATCCGCATTGCCACGCTTCTGCGCCTGGATTTGATTCAGAAACCAACATAAGCGTGGTAATGCGGATCGGGTCTGAACAAAAATTTTCACAAAACTTTTACGGATGCTATAGATTATATTAATCTATGCAATAATAAATTAATCTCATTAATTTATAACAATGGATACCTTGCTGACGATTAGGATGATAACTTGGAGTCTTTGGCCAACGAACGATCCTTGCTCCAAAGCTTTCTTAGAAAAACCAAGTCTTCCTTGTCTACTCCTTGAAACTTGCAAGACGTAGAGTGTGGGCTCAAGGTAATTATCGGATCACTCAATAATTTGTACTCTTTCACTATCAACGCATGTATGTGAAAGAATTAGAAAAATTAGAAGAACTTTTCTTCTCTTTTCTCTCTTAAAATTCGGCCAACTCTTGTGAATTAGGGAGAGAAAAACTTTTCTACCACTTCATTTTTTTCCAATTTACTATTGTCTCCTATTTATAGACAATTTAGGAGAAGCCTTTTCTTCTTCCTTTGAAAAAATTTGTCAAACAAGTTAAACCAAAGCTTGTCAAATAAGTTAAACTAAAACTTGCCAAACAAGTAAAACTTTACTTCTCATTTGGAATTACTTGTCATACAAGTAAACATTGTCCAACAAGTAAACCTTTTACTTGTCAAACAAGTAAAGCTTTACTTCTCTTTTGAAATTACTTGTCATATAAGTAAACCTTGTCTAATAAGTAAACCTTGTCCAACAAGTAAACCTTGTCAAACAAGTTAACATTTTACTTGTCAAATAAGTAAACCGAATTACTTAGAGAAGAAACAAGTAAATCCCTGTAACTACTAAAACAATACATACCCCGACAACACAATTAGATCATCGGCACAAATCTAGCCAACTTGATCAAAAGATAGAATATAGAAAACGGCCCGGAAATGAATTAAGGGCCCGTTTAGTTCGCTGATTCGAATTTTTAATTCGAGTTGAGATGTGATTTTATGTGAGAGCTTTTTACTGTAGCAAAAAAGTTAGATGTGACTGTTTCTGAGAGCTTTTTACTGTAGCAAAACTTGAATTTTAAATTCAAATCGGTAAAATGAACGCGGCCTAAGAATGACATATTTTGTCAGTTCAATATTTTAAATTTTTTTTTTAAAATCATCACATACACGATATTCCGTACGCTCAGCCACATTTCATGACAAATATGCTGTAAAGTATAGAGGAGTCACTTTCAGTAATTCTTTTTAGGTAAAAAGAGATAAATATTTTTTAAAATGTATGAATTTAAATTTTTACTACTTATACTTCATTAATATTTTTTAATCAAATATTATATTAATTAAAAAAGTATTAATCAATAATAGATGGTTAAAATCTAAATTCATATATTTTAAAAGTAAGTTGAATAATTTTTTTTCCCTCCCTACATACATAGCATGTATGTATAGGGCATTTTCCCAATAATTTTAAACCATACAACTCTTGCGTGGACGTTATGTATTATCAGAATAGGCCGGCTACTCTGCCTACCTTAAACATTCTTACTCGACAAAAAAAGATTCGAATATCAATGTTACTGAAGCCAAACACCAAGCCAATGGGGACATGAGAATAAAGAGAATTCAGAAGTGATGGTTAGGGAATGGGAATCATTACGTGACTACAAATCACAGCGGCTATTACCGTGAAAAAGTACGTAACGATTTATAGTGGCTAGTGCCCTCCGGTATTGTTTGACCTAACCACATAGAAAGTAGTATATAGTTGTTCTTGTCCTTTTTATACTCTTGTTATATCTATGGGTTGTTAACTTGTTACGACATTTGTTAACTGGTCTATATTAATATATATCTTACAACTCAAGTCTTGTTTATGAGGGACGTGCTCTAGAAATTTTATAACTACTCCCAAATATATATATATATATATATATATGTGTATTTTTAAATGCTTGTCTATGCTAATCCATACGATTGAATATTTCAGCCAATACAGTCCATGAACTCACTTATCATTATCTTAAGGACTTTTCACTGACGTATGATCATAGCACATTATTTACAATAAATCCAAAAAAAAAAAAAAAAATTTGAAAAACTCAAGTGAGTAATCATGCCCATTTGCTTTTGACGTGAGTCTTTGAGTGTAATGATGTGTGTCAAAGTCCATTGCTTGGTCCACTACAACATTACTTACTATAGCTAGTAGCTACACAAGTTGTAATGCAGATTCTAAAACAAGATGCATGTGACCCGTTTAGTTTGTTGATTCGAGTTTTTAATTTAAGTTGAGATGTAATTTTATGTGAGAGTTTTTTACTGTAACAAAAAAGTTTGATGTGACTGTTTCTAAGAGTTTTTTACTATTATAATCCCACATTGGTTGCAGATATTGGCATGATCCACTTAATAAGGTGAGGACAATCCTCCCCTAACAAGCCGGTTTTGTTAGGCCCAATATCCTTTGATTTCTATAAAATGGTATCAGAGCAGGCCCAGTTTTGCAATGTTGGTTCCCCCAATATCGACTTATTCGCAGCGGTTTGGCATGGTCCACGTTGTGCGTGAGGGGGCGTATTAGAATCCCACATTGGCTGGAGATATTGACATGATCCACTTAATAAGGTGAGGGCAATCATCCTCTAACAAGCCAGTTTTGTTAGGTTGAGTTAGGCCCAATATCCTTTGATTTATGTAAAATTTACTGTAATAAAACTCAAATTTTAAACTCGAATCGCGCGGTGAAATAAACATGACCCATGTTCATTTCACTTCTAACTCTTGTATGTTTGTGTTGACAATTTCTGGTGTTATTGGTTATTCAAGTGGCCAAGCACAATTTTGTGGTCCAATATTATTCGGCTCCCTCTTTTTGGGTGCATTAGAAGAAAGGATTTTAAGAAATAGCCCTTGTAGTCGTACTTATTTTTAAAGATGTTAGTCGTATCGTGTTATGCTAGTTCGGCATGTAATTATCCAAGTTTAAAGCGACCTCGATTTTGTAATATTGCATTATGCCTGCTAACGATCCAACCATAAAAAACGGTGGATGTTTGGTTAAAAGATTCAAACCATGATTTGAATCATAGTTCATGGTTCGTTATAGTGTTTTCTCTCACAAAAAATACACGTAAATAAAAAATGGTTCTAATCACATGATTCTAAATCATGAACCAAACGTCTCCACCGCCTAGCCCATAGGCATAGGTACAGGCACATGCATGATCTTAAGAATGTGTCATGTGCCATGCTCATACCTGTCATAACAAGTACTCCACCAAGCCTTTTGAGTCCTTTTTTATAGACTTTCAAAGAAGTAAATTTGTTACGACATGATTTAAACTAAATAAAAAATAATTCAAATTAAAATGAAAATTTGAATAATATTTACATAAAAAAGAACAAGCATTCTACTCTTTGAGGACGAGAAGGTTAATGTAAGTAGAAACTCAACCGCGTCACAAGAATAATAATATATGTGTGATATTGTGAGACTAGTATCATACCAAGGGGTACAAATTGAAGATTAGAAGTGGCATAATAGTTATCAAAGGAACTTTTATGATGACTAAAGCGTTAGGGTTTGATTTCGAAAAAGAAACACTCCTTGGTGATTGTATTTGAGGATCATATTTGTAACAAATATTTTCCGACTATGCAATATTATTTTTGTAAGTTTTTAAGAATCCAAGTAATGGAGTAAGTTAAGGATATCTAGTTGAGTTAGTGTTTCGTTTAAGGTGACGGAGTTTTACAGCTGCTAACTTAAAAGGTGACAGAATTTTAGAGCTGTTAACTTAAAAGGGGCGGTATATGGCGCACATTTTATCTCGTACTTTAACTGTTGACACAAGAGGCGGTATATGGCGCACATTTTAACTGTTTCGTTTAAGGTGACGAAGAATAAATGTTTCTACTTGCTAAATTTTGTACTTATATAGTACTTGTGGTCTAGAGGTTCCAGTTGTATGATGTTCAATGTCACATGACTAAAGTGTTAGGGTTTGATTTTGGAAAAGAAACACTCCTTGGTGATTGTATTTGAGGATCATATTTGTAACAAATATTTTCCGACAATGCAATATTATTTTTGTAAGTTTTTAAGAATCCAAGTAATAGAGTAAGTTAAGGATATCTAGTTGAGTTAGTGTTTCGTTTAAGGTGACGGAGTTTTACAGTTGCTAACTTAAAAGGTGACATAATTTTAGAGCTGCTAACTTAAAAGGGGCGGTATATGGCGCACATTTTATCTCGTACTTTAACTGTTGACACAAGAGGCGGTATATGGCGCACATTTTAACTGTTTCGTTTAAGGTGACGGAGAATAAATGTTTCTACTTGCTAAATTTTGTACTTATATAGTACTTGTGGTCTAGAGGTTCCAGTTGTATGATGTTCAATGTCACATGACTAAAGTGTTAGGGTTTGATTTTGGAAAAGAAACACTCCTTGGTGATTGTATTTGAGGATTATATTTGTAACAAATATTTTTCGACTATGCAATATTATTTTTGTAAGTTTTTAAGAATCTAAGTAATAGAGTAAGTTAAGGATATCTAGTTGAGTTAGTGTTTCGTTTAAGGTGATGGAGTTTTAAAGCTGTTAACTTAAAATGTGACAGAATTTTAGAGCTACTAACTTAAAAGGGGCGGTATATGGCGCACATTTTTTCTCGTACTTTAACTGTTGATACAAGAGGCGGTATATGACGCACATTTTAATTGTTTCGTTTAAGGTGACGGAGAATAAATGTCTCTACTTGCTAAATTTTGTACTTATATAGTACTTGTGGTCTAGAGGTTCCAGTTGTATGATGTTCAATGTCTCATGACTAAAGCGTTAGGGTTTGATTTTGAAAAAGAAACACTCCTTGGTGATTGTATTTGAGGATCATATTTGTAACAAATATTTTCCGACTATGCAATATTATTTTTGTAAGTTTTTAAGAATCCAAGTAATAGAGTAAGTTAAGGATATCTAGTTGAGTTAGTATTTTGTTTAAGGTGACAGAGTTTTAGAACTACTAACTTAAAAGGAGCGGTATATGGCGCACATTTTATCTCCTACTTTAACTGTTGACACAAGATAATCCCCGCGTGCGACCTTGCATAACGCCCAATTTTTTTTCACCGTGTTGTGGTGCTCAATAAGCATACCGCCACAATGTATCCAGCCCAATTGCTTTTCCTCTCATGTCTGAATCAAGCAGTATAAATTTAAAATCTAAACATTATATGCCTAATCCATAAAGGAGAAAAAAAAGGACATGCCTAATAATTTGCCCTGCGTGCTGTTTTTTTTTTTTTTCTCTCTTATTCTTTTCTAAATCCACAAGGTTTACTTGTTAAAAGATGATGTCTTATCATCAAAATAACAGATGTTATGATTCATGATACTTATTGTAGCATTGAGATATTCTTTTCTCATGTTTTCGTCTTGTTTTTGTCAAAATTTTTAGATACATAATGATATGCACAAACTTAGGTTTATAATAAATTTATATTCAACTTCAACTTTACGCTCCTATTAAAGAAGAAAAGCATTCCTTATAAGAAAATAAAAAAGAAAAATCATTAAAAAACTATCAAGTGCAAAAATACAATAATGTTTGATATAGTAATTAAGAACATCCCCAATACAATACTACAAGTGCTAATGCTAAATGTTAGCATTTGAATAGAAAAATCACTCTTTAATACAATGCTATTCTTTGTGTCAAAATTGTCATTTGCTATATATGGTGGGAAATTTAGTGTCAAGCTTGATGAATATGAAAAAAAATAGATTTAACATTTCAAATAACATTATACATTGAAGCACAAATGAAAGCTCGCGGCAAGAAATAAGGCCTATAGCGACAACAAAAGTCGTTGCAAAAAGCTTCACTGTCATCGCTAAAAATTTTAAGCAAAGACATGGTTATCCCGACAAATCCATCGTTAAAGATTGTGACAACAATTTTCGTGGCTAAAAATATCATCGCTACAAACTCTTTTCTTGTAGTGAAGTAACATAACAAATTTGTAATGGTTACATTTTTTGGTGTCAAATATAGAGTTGCCATTAGCATTTGCATCGTATATGGAATAAGAACATCTCTAAATGTGTAATTTCAAAAAAAAAAAACTTTTATCAGGTAGTTTGCAACTAATTGATAGGAAATTTTCTCCAAGTGAAGTTAAGCAGTCAGAACTTTATTTTATTTTATTGTAGAAATCCATTTTGTCTTTGTTATAGAAAAGTAAGTTTAGACACTTGACCCGAACATTTATGGGGTAATCTTGACAAATATCTCTTGAAAGTATATGAATCAGAATTTTTACCCTTCACTCTTGATTCATAACCTTTTTAGTCAAATAATTACACTAACGAAAGGGTATTTTGTTGGGAATAGTGTACTAGAAGCACGAGATTTAATAGGATATTTATTATTTATTTAAATAAAAGAGTTTATTCATTATTTTATGTGCATATATTAATGAATAGTTAATGAATATCAGCGAAAGTTCCATGATTATTTGTGCGACCTTAAATATTGTATATAAGTGTTACATGTGAGAGGATAATATTTAAGGATGATAATTAAAATGATGTTAGTAAGAATTTAATTAAAGTTAAGAATCTTTAATTAAAACATTATTAATACATGTCATCCCCATTTAGAATGGAATGATGTTATCCGCACTGTTAATATAGTTAGATATTGAATGAGTGTATTACGCATAATAAGATTGTGTGGAACTGGGACACATACACAATATGAATTTCTGATAATTTTCTGTCACGCCCCCAAGCAGGGGTTAGTGACTTGGAGGCTTGTTTAGAAATTAAACCTGATTAAGAAAGTGGTTAAACAATTAACATTTCAAAATTTTGATTTCAAATCCCAAATATTCAGATATTTCTAAACAAACCCCACTATTTTAAGGAAATCGAGTTTTAAGAAAAAAGTGAGGCGGACTTTACAAAACACAGTTACTGTTAAGATCAAGATCAAAAGTTAGCCTCCGGCATCCACAGGGTTTACATTTGTGCATACATAAATAAGTACAGAAAAGTAAATAACTGACATCAACCACAGTCTAATAGAATTTAAGGTTTACAATCCTTAGTTAATACATGCCTTAAATAAATTTGATAATGAAGGAAAATACTTTCACTGCTTCCTTTCTTCTAGAACTGAGTTCCTCACCTATTCCACGCTACTTCTAGCGTCGCTTGGGTGAGGTTAAATACATCTGAAACATAGAAAAAATGAGCGAAAGACTTAGTAGGATAAAGTTTCATAAAACTGAATAAATAATTGATTAAATAAAATTACAGGCACAAAAGAATCATTCGAAACCAAACAACCTTTTTACTGAAAGGTAAATAAACTTAAGTTTCCAATTACAGACAACCAGCAAGTAATTTAATGATAAATTACTTACGACCAAAGCAAGGCCTTATCACCACCGTAGTGGCCCATCCGGGTTTTGGGTTCTGCTCCTAAGGATACGATCTCCATATCTTGTCTAGGCCATCAGCTGGCTTACCAGTTTGTAAGATATCTTATCTTAAGAAAATATTTATTAAAACTTGAAATCAGTTCATTATGAGATCAATAGCAATAATCAAGCTATTGTCTTAAAACACTTTTCTTTATCAAACATGTTTTGTCTTTTAAAAACATTTACATAGCTAAAACACTTTAAAACAGGCTAACAAAGATATGAGTAAGGATATCCTACCTCTCGAATGTCAAACCTGTGGCAAGCCTTTCGTTATCCTAGCCTCCACTTTCCTCAAAGCTTTTAATCTGATCCCTCAACTAGCATTGTCACAAAACGACGTTTTAGGACATAATCATCATTCCTAAAACGAATTAAGCTCAATCATGTCTAATTACTTCCTATTAGTGTGCCTTGACTCAAATCCGAGTTTCACAAATGACTTTATAATTCAGTTTGGGGGTTCTTTAAAAATTGAAATCCAAATCATTAGTTTGTTTTCCCATTGAATTTCAGCTTAAAATAAGTTTTTAAAGAAATTTCGGTAGCATGCCGGCTGAAATAGGTAAAATGCCAAACCTGCAATTCAAGTTCAATTTTAAAATAAATTCTCCAAAAATCATCAAAACCTGTTTCCAATCAATTCAATAAGTTGAATAACTGAAAACCCCCAAATTCAATTCAATTCCAACAACAATTGTTCAAATCCAAACCCTAACACAAAATTTATCAAATCTAACCAAAATTACAAATTCTCAAATCAATAACTCAAATTCAAGTATGGATTTTTAAGAAATCCTTACCTCAAAGTGATTGAAGCTCATTTTCTCTCTATTTCTCTCATATTTTTTCTTCTTCTTCCCTGTTTTGGCAGGGATTCCAAGAGAGAGAGAGAGAGAGAGAGAGAGAGGGAGAGACAGAGAGATAGAGCAAGGGAGAGAGAAACTGGCGAGAGAGGGAGAGAGAGATGGCCGGCCGGAGTGAAGGGGAAGAGAAAGAGAGAGAGTTCTGTGGTGGAAAAGAAACAGTGGAGAGAGAAAAGAAAAAAAAAGAAAGAAAGAAAGAAAGAGAGAGAGAGTGGGTCTGAGGGGAACCCACGGGAAGGAAAGGAAGGGAAAAATAAAAAAAAAGAAAGAAAAAAAGGAAAAAAAAGAGAAAAGGAAAAAGAAAAGAAAAAAGAAGAAAATAGGGAAAAGAAAAAGAAAATACATTAAAATTAAGTGTATTTTCAAAAACTTTTATGGTAAAATTATAAATACTGAAAATAATTTTCCTTGATTAATTGAGAAAATCAAATTAGGCACACCAATAACTCACAATTTAGCATAATTAAACATGTTTAATTCTGGAGGGCGTTACATTTTCATGAAGTATAGAAATTTTGATTAAGTCTACCGATGGTCATTTATAGAATGATCTTAATCCTGAATATTAGCAAACTCCTATTTGTGGATTTGTGTCTTTTAACTTACTCGGTACAGATTTCGAGATTTTTAAATCATATTCCTTGTATCTTGGAAACATGATGAAGTGGGTAGCTGGGAATGCTAATATACGAGATGGAACCCATTCCTTCTTGAGAGAGAAGAAGGTAAATAATTTCTTTGAGAGTTGATTCAGTAATTAGAGTAGTAAGAATTCTGATTCATGAATTTGTTTTATGAATCACCGTCCATTAGAGAATCAATGCTACTTAAGGATAAAGATGTAATTAGAGAGGTTAACTGATTTCACCTAACTCTAATTATGAATTATTTATGGAGGACTGATCTATATATAATGACTATATCAAATGGACACTTCACAGTTTAAAAATAATTTATATCTATAATTACGAGAGTGCAATTCTAAATTTACAGTGGAGTAACTTTTAGAATTAATAAAATTAATTAATTAAAGAGTTTTAATTAATTATTCATTTTATTAGAGCTCAGAATTATAGGTCTATGAGTCCCTGCATCTTTTTTGTAATCCTACGAGACACTAAGGGTAAAATGAGAAGTTTAGAATTATAGAATTCTAAATAAAACGCTCAAGGATAATTAATTAAGAATTAATTATAAATTAAATAATGTGATTATTTAAATTTGAATTTTGAAACATACATGTGCAGATGTCCACATGGTGTACACCCCTCTGGGTTTTAGTTGATTGCTCTCTTAGTTACCAATTGACTAATTTGTTAAGTTGTCCAATTGAAATTCAAATTAAATTAAGTTTGACTTAAATTGGGATTTGAATTTGAGTCAAAATTAGACTGTAGGATAAACGCAAAATTTTGCCTTCTTTCCTACCTGCAGATTGTGCCTACAACATGGAGGAATCTCCCTGTGGTGGCCGACCATATAGGATAAGGGAGAGAGTGGATTTTATTTTCAAAATCAATTAGAAGTGGGAGATAATTATCAAGCTTTATCTTGGAGATAAAGTTTAGACTTCTTCTGGGAGTTTAGCTACTACTCTATAAATAGGAGAGTGCAGAAAATTAGAGAACATAATTTTTGCTCTCCCTAGCATAGTGGCATAATTTCATAGAGTGAGGAAAGAAAATTTTCTCCCAAAACTCCATTTCGTTCATTGTTGGTGTTTGTGGAAAACTTAAGTGTTTATTTGCTAATTCGTTTTGTTTCAGGTGTACCTACACACAGGTCTTCGTAGATTTAAGGAATTGACGAGAAAGATTCGAGTATTCTAAACAAGCTTAGAGTGAGGAACGTTCGTGGTCAAAGAACTCAAGTTATCGACCTAATTGTTCGCTAGGTAAATAAATTAATTTGATTAATTCATTCGTGTATAAATTAATGTAATTTATAGAGTATTTCAAAGTTTTATGAAATTTTTTGTTATACACGATCTGCTACGTACACGCTTCCGCATCCAAAATTATTTTAGGAACCAACATATTTATTAAGAGTTAGGGGTAAAGGTCCAATCTCATGCACTTTTAAGGACAAAATTCTATTTTTTCACATTTTATAAGGTAAAAATAAATTAAAAAAAGGAAATGAGACAAATACTTACTAAAGTGCATGAGTTTAGAGTTTTGCCCCTTATTAAAAGAAGAGCTTCGGGTTGGGCTAGAAAAATACTTTCAATCTAGAACCTAAGCCTAGCCCAACATAGGGGGTTTGAGCAGTAGCTTCACGCCCCAGGTTTTATGCGGGCGTTGTCACATGACTAATTAGTCAATGGCAATATTGAAAGGCAATTGCAATCCCGTTGTGACTGGGGAGGTCACAATCTCGTGCGACAGGATGGCGTCTGGGTAGCGACGGCGACAAAGGTTCTGATACGATTAGGAGGAAACTCTGTGGCAGATTTCAGTATGACAGAGGCTTAGTTTGGTATTTTTTTGCCCTCCCAAAATCAACTTCTACTTGTAGCAGAAGTGGATTTTAGTGTTTGGTAAATCTTCTGAAAAGTACTTTTTAAAATTTTTTTAAGAATCTACAGTCAATATCAGAAGCAGCCTAAAGATAACTTTAGCTTTTAGATTGTGCAAGAATCAACATAGTACAATTAATGAAACTTTCATAATACTCATAATACTCCTAATGAAATTTAAAATTTACAAGCTTCAAAATCTAAAATTCAGACTCGTAATATAATAGTAATATTGTAACAAATAATATTAATAACTCAAATATTATTATTTTATCAAATATATAATATGATATTATAATTATAATACGATATTGTAATTATTATTTTATAATATATTATATATTATATTGTATTGATATAATTATATTTATTATATTAATAATATAATAATAATAAT